>NW_028134407.1:0-70678 GCF_964662115.1 Mustela nivalis | reverse complement strand
ATGTGGTATTAGGGAAGGCATCCTGGAGGACATGTTAACTAAGTTTCCAGATACAACATGGAGCTTGCTATGAAGGGAAAAGAACCTCCAAAAGATAAAATAGCATGTGCCACAGTGCAGAGATGAGAAACTACAGGTGTGTGGGGTACACAACTGGTGCTAGGTAAAGCCCTGGGGGAAGAGTGGCAAGAAACGAAGCTAGAGATAAGAGGGAAGGCCAGACGGGAAGAGGTCTGCATGCTTATCCTTCCTCTGCCACTGAGTGATCTTGATGAGGTCACTTCAACTCCAAGAATTATCCTTTTCTCAGTTTTGAGAAGAACGAAGGATAAACCTTCAGCCTGTTAGGAGTATCAAACATGCCTGGGAGTGCTCTGCTATTGCCTACTCTTACCCTGTGTAATTGAATATCTCATATACCAATAGTAGATTATCATCAGAGATAAACAATAGGAAGAAGATGATCCCCTATTGGGACATCCAGATGCCACTTGCCTTTTTATGTACCAAAAACAAGTGGCACCAGCTTGCTCAGGGCCTAAATAAAAAAAGAATCCTATACCCTCATCTATCATTCTTGCCCATCTCTACCCATTAGTTTCTTGTATGAATCCCAGAAACCATTCCCTATCTGTTCCCTTCCTCCTTGAAAACCCCCAAGGCTATAGGAAGTGGTCTCAAACACAGATGGCAGAACTCATCACCTTCAGAGCACAACATCAGATCCTGGAGTGACAGAAGTGTAGGAACACTGGCGTCCTGCATCCTTTTCTGGGCTGGGCATGGTTTGCAACCAACTGGATATGGATGGTCCTCCTAGGAGAATCCCTAGCTCAGCATGTTTTTTCTTGCAGGAATACTTTTCCTCCTTAGCAGAGACTCTGGGGACAAGACAGTCCCACCTGTCTCAAGGGGCTTGCCATCTATAAGGACTAGCCCAGAGTCACTAGAGATGACTTTTACTTCCTTCCTTGCACTTCTTTTTTTTATGTCTGCCCTTCCTCCCCCTTTTCATGTCTTGTCTTCTCTCTCTTCCTTGTGGTTTCTCACATAATTGGAAAATGTTAATCGCACAAAAACAATAAAGCTATTTCCAAAAACAATATCAGTTGTCACCACCATGGAATGTCTTATTGCCAAACTCCCCATCTCTTGCCAGCAGAGGGCTATCAGACCATGGGGCCCCTGGCTGGACAGTACTCCAGAGGAACTTCTGGGTCTCCTTTCTGAACCCTGATTCTTAGCAGGTGCTCTCAACACCTTCTGTTCACCCGGGCTCTTCTATGAACTCTGTGACTTTAAGGTGACTGCACAGCAGAACCAAGTGTTCAGAACATTCACTGTCTCTCTCTCCTGACCCATCATAGCAGGAAATAGTCTGCCAGGAAATCTGGACAGAGTCCCACTTTGACTGAGGCCTATCCTGCCCTTGCATCAGGTCGGGTTAAAGTCAAAGTCAACTTATCCTCTAAAACTGACCAAAAACATTAAAAATAAAATCCCCTACAAACCCCAACTCCCAACCACCACTGCATGTCTGCTTTCCCATGGCAAGGACTAGCAGAGAAATCTGATCCCCACATGCTTCATGGGGCCAAACTAACTCTGTGTGGATTGTCGATGAGGAGGATTGGGCCCCGTGCTGAGCATCCTGCCTGGTGAGGGGGCTTAATGATTTATGCAGACCCACAACACTCCAGCCAAAGCCCAGAACACTGTGCATTGATTCAGGGGGATTGAAAGCCCTCACTCCTGTCCCCCCGGGTTTTCTTGCATTCCTTGCTGTTGCATGGTCCTCCCTGTTCCCCCAATGACATCCAAGAAGTGTGAGAAAGCCTGAGGTGGAGATAATCACTTTCCCAGGCCTTAATTAATTTGATGTCATTGGCTAACTAGATATAGGTGTCACTTATTTCATCAGAGATTCTAGGGTTGCTTACATTAGGAAGGTCCACGGGGCCACCAGACTCCATCCCCTTCAACCCACAGAGACAGGGATCAGGCCAAGGAAGAAAGGGAGTGGCCCAGGGTGCCTGCAAGGGAGGGGCTAGTCTGGGATTTGAGGCTAGAACTCCTGATTTCCAGCCCTGTGGTCCAAACCCTAATGCTCACTCATTAATTCAATTTCTTTTCATTGCAGGTGCAGTGCGTTTGCACATTGAATCATTCCACCCTCCCCCTATTAATAGATTCCAGTCATGCCCAACTTTCTAAATTTTTTCATAGCATAAATAAACTCATAACTGCCTCAGGGTCTTTGCACTTGTTGTTTCTACACCTGTGACTCTGCCTGGTCATCTCCTACTGGCTATTCTGGTTTTCACTTCACTGTCATCTCTCTGAATGGCATTCATCAGCAAAATTTATGCACCAGACAGACCCTAGAATAGTCCCCAATAATTTTTTTCCTTTTAAAATTGAAATATAATTGACAAACTACATTATGCTAGTTTCATGTTGTGCAACATGACTTGAAATCCATATATCCTGTGAAATGATCATGGCAATAAGTCTGGTGAACATCTATCACCTTACACAGTTTACCTTACACATTTTTTTTTCTTGTGATGAGAACTTTTAAGATTTATACTCTTAGCAACTTTAAAATATATAATATGGTATTTATTCACTATAGTTGCCATACTGTCCATTATGTCTCCAGGACTGATTTATTTATAACTGGAAGTTTGGACCTTTTGACCCCCTTCACCCAATCCCCAACCCCCATCCTCACCTCTGATAACGAGCAATCTGATGTTTCTATGAGTTCCTTTGTTTTGTGTTTTTTTAGATTCTGCATATAAGTGAGATCATACAGTATTTGTCTTTCTGTCTGACTTATTTCACTTAGCATAGTGCCCTCAAGGTCCAACCTTGTTGCTGTAAATGGCAGAATTTGCTTCTTTTTTATGGCTGAGTGATATTCTATTGTATATATACCAAAGTTTCTTTATTCATTCATCCCCTGCTAGACACTTGAATCGCTTCCATATCTTAGCTATTACAAATAATGCTGTAGTGAACATGGCGGTGCAGATATCTTTTTGAGCTAGTCTTTTTGCTCCCTTCAGATAAATAACCAGAAGTGGAATTTCTGGATCACGTGGTATTTCTATTTTTAATTTTTAAAGGAACAGCTATACTCCTTTTCACAATGGCTGCAGCATTTTACATTGTCTGCTGGTGTGCATACATTTGTATTCACCTCCCTTTGAATAGCAGTGAGATTTATGACTGCTGCTAACCAATAAACATGGCAAAAGGTGATGGGACATCACTCTTGTGATTAGATTATGCTATGGAACCAAGATGGGGGTATTCTGGGTGGACCTCACTTAATAAGATAAAAACCCTTAAAAGAGGGACCATACCTTTTATTGCCTTATGAACTGGATTCTGAGACTGAAGGCAGTCTCCAGCTGATAGCCAGCAGAAGGCTTGGGCTTTCACTCAAACAGCCACAGAAACAGGATTCTGCCAATTGCCCAAATGAGGTTGGAGGTGACTGGTCCCCAGCTGAGCCTCCAGATGAAAATGCAGCCCAGCCAACATGTTTCTGCAGCCTTGTGAAACCCTGGACAGAGAACCCAGAAACTGTTTCATAATAAATGTACATTGGTTGCAGCAGATAAATGTATGACAATCTGTTCTTAGCAATAGATAATTAATGCAATCTATAACAGGTCTGCCTCCAACCTTTGTGATGTTTCAAGCCACCTTGTCCATATTCTTCACTGTACTTGCCACTCTCTGAAAGTGTCTTGTCTAAGTATTGGGTTCTTGTTTATGTCCTATCTCACTGACTCTGTTCCAGGAGGGCAAGGGCCCTTGTTTGTCTTGTTTAATTCTGTATTCCTCGTACCCAACAAGCTGTAGGTGTACAATAAATAATTTCTTAATAAGTGAGTGAAAGAATCAATCACAGAATAAAAGTATGATCCAGGAACAATAAAATAAAATATCAATGAATTCAATAAATTTTTTAAAATGTACAGCAAAAATCTCTACTAAAAAGAAAGACAAACTGAGGAAAACACTTGAAATTTATATTATGGAAAAAAAGTCTAATTATTTTACTCCATAAAGAAGTAGTACAAATCAAGACAAAAATGTTTCTGAAGTGAGTAAAAAGATGTTTAGCCTCAGTTTGTAATAAGAGAAATGCAGATCAGACTTGTCCCAGAGTCTCATTTTCACCTGTTACCTGTTAGGCAAACATTAATGTGATGACACCAGATTGGTGAGGGTGCTGGGAGCAGGTCCCGGCCACCTGGAAAAGCAAGTGCCATGACAGTGCCAGCCCAGGGAAGTTGTGAGAAGTGCTGGGCAACACTCAAAGACCCCTCCCATCTCCCAGTGTCAGCTCCTGCCTGGTTTCCCAGTACCCACCTCGTTCCCCTGATGTTTCTTCCCTCCTGTGTGGCAGACCTGAGCTCAGAAATCTGGCTAGCCTGTAGCCATGGAATTGAGCAAATCAAGCAGTCATAGTGGGCCCCAGGGTCACCATGAGATGTAGCCATGACTCACCTCTGCTTGGGTCTGTACAGGGAGGGATATGGACCCCATACAGTGGACAGAGGAGGTTTACTATTAGAGGAGGCAAGTGGTTCTGCTAAAGGATGGAGGCCATTCCATTGGAGCTGGAGAATACAGAGCTGGGATCCAGACTTGAGTTCTGATGTGGTTCTGCAACTGCCAGCAGCACAACTAACCAATGAGCAAGGGGCCTTGCCCTCACCAACCCTCTGTTTTCTATGAATCAGGGACACCAGACTTGGGCTCTTTGAGGTTCCTTCCAGCTGGGGCAATTTTGTGGGTATCCAGAGGGCATTTGGAGTTTACTCTTGGTGCATCAGTCTCAGACAGATGTAGACACATTGGAACGGAGCCAGTGCAAGCTGGCTGCTGTGACCAAAGAAAGTGGAGATTGGCTCCAGGGAGGACGAAGGGTTTTGACACCTCTTGCCTTGGCTGGCTGGGGTGAAGTGGTAGCTGACAAATATCTGGGAGAGGGAGATGGGGAGATGAATATCTCTGGATGGGGCAGCCATTGCAGGCAAGACCAGCCATGGGGCAGGGAGCAACCACTGGAAGGAAGGGGCTACTATGAGCCTGAAATGCACCGACAGTTTGGTAAGCTAAGTCATGATAATATTCACCACCTCAACAGCCACCATCATCCCCTCTTGCCTAGACCATGGCCTCCTAGTGATGTCCCTGTGTTCAACTTTGTCCCTTTAGTCTGCACTGAACGTATCAGTTTGTGTTCTTTTCCAAAATATGTCAAATCACATCATTGCGGAGCTCAAAATCCTTCAAGGCCTCCCACCTACCTCACCCTTAGAAGAGAACAAAGCCCTTGTGATGGCTACATTTGCCCCTTCACTTTCCTGATTCTGTCACCTGCCTCTCTCCACCTCTAACCTGTGATGCACCCCAGAACCTTTGCCCTTGCCATACCACATACCACAGGCCCTTTGCCCTCTGCCTGGACCACTCTTACTCCTGATGATTCAATGCCTCATTTCCCTGCTACCACTGGATCTCTCAGCTGTCATTTCTCTGAGGTCTTCCCTGGCCACCCCAGCAAGATTCCAACCCCTTCAATACACCTTATCCCCTCTAATGGACTACCTTTCTTCCAATGTAAGGATCTTATTTACCCACAAGTAACATATTCTGTAGTTTATTTTGTCTTACCTGTTCCTATCTCTCCTATTTGATCATAAGCTCTATGAGAGGTGATTTATTTATTCCCTGCTCTATCATAAGCATCTAGAAAGGTGACTAGCACTTAGCAGGGCCCAGAAACACCTATTGACTGTTGTCCTTGTTCCCTGCTGGGCACTGTCTTATATGTTTATGATCCAGAACTTCTTTTTAACCCTCACAACAGACCAAAGATTCAAGCACAGTTTCCATTATCCTTATTTTACAGATGGGGAAGCTGAGGCCCAGAAAGTTTAGGTCTGGTAATGTGCTCCATGCCTCATGGTAGTGACGAATAACGCCTAGTTTTGAACCCAGTCCAGTGCCACTCCCAAGCCGTGTTGCCCTCTAATGACATGCTACACTGCCTCTGACAAAGGTCCTCTTGAGTGGTGGTCCCTGCAAAATGATTCATTTTATCAGCCCTCATGATGGCTTTAGGAGGTGATGTTGTTATTCTACTACTGTATGATTAGGAAAACTGAAGACATAGGGTGCTTCTCTAAAGGTCACACCACAATCAAGGAAGCTGGATCTCTGGACCACAGAGCAGCCTTGCTCTCCATGTTGCCTCCTGCCTTGTCTGACCTGTGGACACCAAGCATCGTCTCCTGTCCTGAGGTCTGCAGCTCCTCCAAGAGTCACGGAGTGGGAGGCAGAGGCCACAGAGGGCTCACAGCTGGGTGGTAGCCTGTGAGTAGAAATTGGGATTCAGAGTTGGTGGAGGCTGGGTCACCCTTCAGGCCTTTCCTTCTTCACCTCTGTGCTTGGCCATGAATCTGGTGGCTCTGTGATCTCAATGCCTTGGCTCTCTGCCTGGAGGTTACATGAATACACTGGCCAAGGGCACTGTCTCCCCAAAATGCCCCCACGGGTCCTAGGACAACGAGCCTTTGTATCACAAGACAGGGGATCCTGGAGCCCAGCTGGGATCCCCAGAGACAGCAGCTACCTCCACCTCAGACTTCTCTTTGAAGTCTCCACTGAAGAGATATCCTGGTTATATCCTCAAGAACCGCAACTGTCTTGTTAACCCTGGAGACCAGCCACCCATGGACATTTGATTTATGCCTGTCGAATGAGTGTTAAACCATAGGGATGCTCTCTCCTCCAATAATAGGCACACTTCCTGAAAGCTTCTGATTTCCCAGATCACATACTAGAGCACTCCTGTGGAATGACTCCAAAAATCCTATGAAGTCAGTTCCAAAACTGTATCCAGTAAGGACACTGAAGCACGGAGAGGTTTAGTAACAAGCCCAATACCACAGAGTGAGGGATAAGGGGAAGGGTCAGAAACCAGGCATTTAAACTTTATGGTCCATGCTCTTAACCACCTCCTCCCAATACCTCTGGACACCCTTAATCTGGGGTTTTTATCTGGGGGGGCGAGTAATATCCCCAGAACATCATCCCTCTGGTGGAACTTGCAGCTGGGGCAGATTTTCCAGCAGCAGCAGCACCAGCAGCAGCAGCAAATGGAACCTGGTTTTCCCAGGCCACTACACAGTCATATTCTTTTCCATAAAGACCATTTGAGAAATGAATACCTAAATGCGATGTCAGTTTTATACCGATATAAGATGTTGCACATAAAGAAATTCACAAATCAGGAAAATAGCCCTCATCCTTATTTTCCTATCATAAAATGTGGTCTTGGTAGGCACACCTCCTTCCCTCCAGGGCGATTAGCAGCTGCTCACAGCCAGCAGGCAGTGCCTGGACCCATGGACCCAATGGCTTAGGGGGGAATGCTTACATGGGAGGAGGGTGCTGGATGTGTCCTTTGAGTGTGACAGGCAGCTCTGCCGCACTGTCCTCAATCTTCATAACTGCACTTGTAAACTCACTCAACAAACCTCAGAGTCATTCTATGCTGGGCCCTTCTCCACCTTAGAGACACTGAGACAAAGGCAAGGATAAGTGAATGTCCTGTCTGTGCTAACACAACTGGCCAGTAGCCTAGATGGGTCCAAGCCCAGGTCTGTGTGACCCCCAAATCCAGGCTTGTATCCACTTCCCTAAATCTTGTCTGCCTAACCTCAGAGCTGGCTGATTTCTTTCGGGGTATCAGACAGCTTCAGGTCCTGAAATAATATGGAGCAAAAGGGAAGATTGCATTTCCCAGACTCCTCGTGGCTTGTGGGGTCATGTGGCTAGCTCTGGCCAATGGTGTGTGAGTGGAAGTGATGAATCACTTTCTCCCTGAGCCAGGATGCACCTGGCAGTGCTCCCTTCCCCCACTTATTAAAGATGGTGGAGTCCCAGCAAGAAAGGGGGCTAGTTCCTGTGTCACCATTGGTACGACAGCCCCTGACCTGCATTAGACTGCAACATGATCGAGAAATAGATGTTCATTGTGTTCCATTACTAGAATTTTTTAATTGCAAAGATGTTCACCTCTCCTAACTAATAAGCATATTTTTAAGGGAAAAAAATTTTACAAAGAGACTCATGATCAGAGAAGGAATGTTAACTTGTCTCAAGGCCTCTGTGCTGATTTAGCAACTTCTAGACTCACTTGCTCATTTATTCATCTACCCGTCTGCCTTAGTCCTTTTCCTTTTGTCTCCAGATTCTTTCTCTACCTTCTTCACTTTGCTGTAGTACTGAGAGGGGTGCCCTCAGTGGTCTACATGACCTGGGGTCCCTTAGCCTCTGGCTTCTGGGTGAGCAGGATCAATGATAGGTGCCAGCAGGAGATCAGAGGACGGAAAGGAGTGATACTCGGGATTTGTGATCTCCTTCTTCCTTCCTAGCCCCTTGTTTCAACAGTGGCTGAGTTTTTCCACCTTTAGTTATAGCTCCGTGTAGGCCATAGTGCTGGCTCTAGGACACTTTTAACTCCCTTAGCCCTTCAAGACCTGTAGTGGTAATATCTTCCTCTGTGGCTAGTTCCTGTGTGCCTCAACATTTCCTTTTGGGTCCCTGAACCCTCTTCAAATTTCTGTGCATGGTCATTTCATTAATATCTCTTTAGTTAAGCCATTTCAGAATACTGTTTATTTCCTACCCATCCACCCAGTTATCCATCCCTCTGCCTATCCATTCATCCATGTATCCATCCATCCATCTATCCACCATCCACTCATCAAGGCATCCAAATATCCATTCACCCACCCACTAATCCATCCATCCATCCATCCATCCATCCATCCATCCATTCTATCCACCCACCAACCCACATGAACAAAGTAACTACTATGTGCTAGGCAATGTGGTAAGAGCTGTATCTAGCTATCTGAATAAAGCCTGGCAATATCCTGAAGTCAGTACTGTTACTACTCCTTCTTTTCATTATGTTATGCTAGTCACCATACAGTACATCATTAGTGCTTGATGTAGTGTTCCATGATTCATTGTTTGTGTATAACACCCAGTGATCCATGCAATACATGCTGTCCTTAATACCCATCATCAGGCTCACCCATTCCTCCATTTGCCCTCCTTTCTAAAACCATCAGTTTGTTTCCTGGAGTCCATAGTCTCTCGTGGTTCCGCTCCCCATCCAATTTTCCCCCCTTCATTTTTCCCTTCCTTCTCCTAATGTCCTCCATGCTAATACCTATGTTCCACAAGTAACTGAAACCATATGGTAATTGACTTTCTCTGCTTGACTTGTTTCACTCAGCATAATCTCCTCCAGTCCCATCCATGTTGATGCAAAAGGTGGGTATTCATCCTTTCTTTCTGATGACTGAGTAATATTCCATTGTGTATATGGACCACATCTTCTTTATCCATTCATCTGTTGAAGGACACCTCAGCTCTTTTCACCCTCGTTTTTCTTGAGAGTCACCTCTGTAAAGAGGTCTCCCTTGTTTATCAAATCTAGAGCAGCACCTGTCTCCCTTTCAATGTCCTCGCCCTGCTCTAATTTTTCCTTACACTCACCATTTCTTCATTTGCTTATTTGCCATCCATCACATACACTTAGTGGGCAGAGATTTTGTCCATCTTACTCTATCTCCACACCTCACATTTTACAGGTGAGGAAACAGAGGCTTGGTACACGTCCTGCCTGAAGGTAGATTCCACATGCACAAAAAGCATTCAATATCATACTGGATAAAATACATAACAAAGAAATGAAAGGAGGATGAGGGTCTCAGGAAGTGAATCCATTTGTTCATTTTCTCCCAGAGAGGATTAGAACCCAGACCTGTCTGGGTTCAGCAGGGTAATATTGCCTGGGTCCCACTCAAGCATGGGCTGATCCTGATCCACAGGAGCCCACTGGAAGGAATGAGGAAAACCTCTCTCTTCTTTGGGCAAATCAGTACCTCCTGGGTGCAATCTTGTCTCCACAGCATTTGCCAATGTCAGTCTTTTCAATTCCTTTTGGAATTATGAGGGACATGCCATCCCTTTTGGGACCATTTCTGGAGCTCCTGGTGTGTGCTGTGCCTTGTCCATGGTTGATGCTATCATTAGCCACTTTGCAAGTGAGACTGAGTCTCAGGTAGGGTAGCTGGTCTGAGGTCCCACAGCTACTAAGCATCAGGTCAGGTGCTGAAGCTGAATCCTCCTTGTTTGCAGAGCCTGTTTGCAGAACCTGTTTTCTTACTGTGCTGTGGTTTCACCTGGGGCTTCAGAAATGAGGAGGTTCTTAATAAAAGCAAGCATAGTTCACAGTTTACAGTCACTTCTCATGCACATTTTATAAGTGAGGAAACTGAGGCTCGGTACAAGTCCTGCCTGAAGGTAGATTGCACATCTGCTGTGTGGGCAGTGGGATGGGCCTTCCACCCACTCTTCTTCAGGTCACTGCTATTCACGGGCACACCCGCCCTGTGGCCAGCCCCATTCTCAGCCACGTTTCTGCCAAGGCTGCCCGCTGGGGAGCTCAGCAGTGGCTCGAGACAGCGTCTGCACAGAGCTTGGGAGAAACCCAAGTGCCATTTCCACCTGATAATAAATATGTGTCAGAGAGGACTCGATCCAAGTAACCTTGGGCTAGGGGGCACTGGACCGTGAAAAGCCTTTGACAAAATCCTTTTGCCTTGAGAGGCTGAGTCCAAATTACAGACGATTATGGACGCTTGGCATGACTTCCCCTGTTGGCCTTTTATTTCTCATGGGCGGGAAAGGCTCCTTCGTGTTGGAAAGGATCCCAGCAGTGCCTGTACCAGCCGCCTCAACCTTCCTTGGCAGTGTCCATTTCCTGAAGATCCAGAGGCCAGCCCCAAAGCTACTTCTCAGGTTCCTCTGATAGTCATGGCTGGGGGTCACACCAACACTTCACCAGACAATGGCAACCACAGCGCTATTTGCCAGTTATGGAGTGCCTACTGTATGCTTGGCCCACTGATTCCTCCTGATAATGCTGTGAAGAAGGTACTATTACTGTACCCATTTTCTCAATAAGAAAATCGAGGTACCACGTGCCTAAGGAGGGCGGTGGCGGGGTGGGGGAGGAGGCGGGGAAACTTAGATGCCAAGAGTCAGATAGTAAATAATTTGGGCTTTGCAGGTCTTTCAGTCACTTGCTCTCTATGCTGCCATTTTAGTGTGAAAGCAGCCACAGAAACTACATAGATGAATGAGTGTAACTGTGTTCCAATAAAACTTTATTTATAAAAAGCGGAGCCTTGCCAGATGGCCCACAGGCTGCAGCTTGCCAATACTTGGTCTCTGTGACTTGCTGAAGCCTGCCAGGCATAAGTGGCGCATTCAGCAGGCCCCTGAGTGCTGGCCCTTTGATGTCAGCCTTCCTGGGCAGCCATAATTATATTGGCATATATTATGGGATGGTTCATTTTAATGGTCAGCTTGACTGGGCCTTGAGGTGCCCAGGCACTTGATGAAACATTATTTCTGGGAGAGTCAGTGAGGGTGCTTCTGGATGAGGTTAACCTGTGAGTCCACAGTCTGAGGAAGGCAAACTGCCCTCCCCAATGTGGGTGGGCCTCATGCAATCCACCCAAGGCCTGGGTAGAGGAAAGGTGGGGCCAGAAGGATCATTGGTCTGCTCCTGCCTTCTGACTCAGACTCAGATGGGAGCTTGCAACCCCGTTCTCAAACCTTCAGACATGGGCGTGAATGGTCTCCAGCTTGCTGACTGCCGGCCTGGGATTTCTTGGCCTCCTCTATACTCACATGAGTCAATTCCTCATAACAAATATATGATGTATTTATGTGGCATCACATAGGTACCTATTGGTTCAGTTTCTCTGCAGAAGCCAGACTGATACACATTATATTGTGATCAGTGTACCCATTTTGCAGATGGGGAAACTGAGGCTTAGCTGGAGTGGCTTTCTGCATAATCTTAGCAAAGGGACATCAGCACCAGAGCTCGCACAGAGCTTAGGGGGACTAAATTGATGAATCTGTCTGAATCTATCTATTCCAGGCAGATGGAATGAGTTGGGGTAGAGGGCACCAAAGCAAGTTTTCCCCAAGGAGGTGACCTTTGTCTGGCTTCATGGTTCTTCACAAGATGGCCTCAAGCTGCCCTCCCTGGACTCCCCCTCTACCTTCTTGGCAGCTGCTGTCTCCCTTATGGCCCTGCATGGAAACACATTGCCCCGCCGACACTGTGCTGCCCATGCCTGCCTCCTCGCTCCTATCCATGCAGTCCCTGCTGCCAGGCGGGTCCCCTCCTGACGTCCCAGCTTGAGATGCCCTTTCCCAGAAGCCTTGGCCCATTCAGCCAGTGCGGGCTCTAGAGCTGCCATGTCGCCATGTGCCCACATCTTGTCCTTGCTGGCAAGCTCTGCGAGGGGTGGACACTGTCTACGACACCCTCGCTTCCCTCCTCCCTGGGGAGAGGACACGTTGGAAGTGCAAACACGTCTTATTCACATAGGACTTAATTGATAGCTAAGGAGCAATGCCCTTCCAGGAATCACACGGTGACTCCTCTTCTGGAGGTGGTGAAACAGAGCCTGATTTGAGGATGGGGACAGATGACATTAGGCTCTGCACACAGTGTGCACAGAGCCCTGGGAGCACAGGAAAAGTCCTGTTATGGTGAGAAACACTGTCCCTCTCTGTTCTCCCCGCCAGATGCCTGCCCACCAGTCAGATGCCCCAGGGTGATGTGCAGTATTGCGTGCATATGCGAGTATGTGTGTGTGTGTGTGTGCGCGCGCGCGCACATGCATGCACATGTGCGTGATGTGGGGGGAGACAGCAAAAGCTTGTGAGCTAGAGAGAGAGAAGGAAAAAGAATGTGAAGGCGAGAGGGGGGAGGGAGAGAGAGAGGAGAGAGAACATGTAAGAGCAGATGCTTTAAGCAGCAGGAAAAATTCCCTAAGTGACAAGAAGCTCTGAGTTCACCAAAATGCTTAACCAAGATAAGAAGGATGTAACCCATGTTGGAAAGGTTGTTAGGAGATTAACACAAGATTGGGGGGGGGGCGTGGAGAGAGAGCCAGAGCGAGGGAGGGAGGGATGTGAGGGTGGGAAGAGGCGGCAGTCTGGAAGGACTAGGAGTAAAAGCCCAGAAGCAGATGAACTTGACTTGTGTCAGCCAGGAAAGGCAGCCACTGGCCCTTGGGCCTCTGAGAAAGGCAGAACTTGGAACAAAGAGACAAGAACAAAGGGGAGGAACCCAAAGGGAAAGGAGGCGAGAAAGGACCTTTGGTCCAGCTGATTAGACCTACTGCTCCCTCTGCAAGGTGGGCCTGCCCTGCTGCTTCTTTCAACCCTCCAGGTAAACCTGCAAGATGGAAGTAGAAGCTCCATTTTACAGATGTGAAAACTGAGGCTCAGAGAGGAGTAGAGGCTTGCTTAAGGTGACCCAGCTTGCAAGCAGCAGAGCCACAAACGAACTGGGGTCTGTGTGGCTCCATGCCCAGGCTCCCACTATGAGGGATGCAGAGCCAAGGGGAGAAGGGGTTAGAGGAAGCCAAGACATGAGAGGAGATGCCCACCCTTCCCGCCGCCCCAGACCCCCTTGGTACAGTGAGTCCCTTCCCAGGCCTACCTGGCTCTTACCCTCAAGGCAGGATGGGGTTAAGGGCATGGCATTGACACCCTGGCTGGGACCAGGTGCTAAGTGAGCCCCTGCCCCCAAGACCTGGTGGGGACAGAGCTGCGTGGGCTCCCCAGGCTGCCCACGGAGCCCCGGAGAGACCTAGTCAGGCCCCATAAAGCCAGGCACAGGGCAGCCTGCAGGGTGTAGCTGGGGCTGGTGGGCTGCACCCCTGGACCTGGCCAGATGTCTGTTGAGCCCAGAAAGTACCCAGGACTTTAGCCTACAAGGCAGCCTTGCCAATCCCTGCTCCCAGGGCCTCCCTCTCTCCACGCAGGGTCCAGACCTGAGCCCTCTCCACGAGGACCATCTCCTTGACATCTCCAGACCACAAGATCCTGATGGGGGATCCTGAGGTCAAGAGCTCAGGTTAGAGCTGACAGGACCCTCAGAGAGCAACAACTCCCTGTTGCTTATAAAGATGGAATAACTGTGGCCCAGAGACCACAAACTGTTTGGGTAAGGTCACACAGCATGGTGGAACAGTGCTAAGACCTCAGCTTGTATGTTTATGCTCCTAGAGGTTCTGCTGCAAGCTTTGGCATGTCTCTCCTAGGTAGGAGGTGAATCCCTTTGCCCAGGGAGCAATTGGAACATGTGATGTGATTTGCTTTTGTAAGGGCAGGGGATGACAAAGTTGGGAACCTGGCTGTTGCCAGCACTTACATAAGGCTAACTCTGTGCCAGGAATTGTTCTAAGAGATTAACACGTATTAACATATTTAATCCTCCCCCAAACTCTAAGAAGGCACTGTTATTATCCCAGTTTTCACCTAAAGAATCTGAAGCCCAGAGAGTTTAAGTAACTCATCTAAGGTCACACAGCAAGCTAGTGGTCACACTAGAGACTGAAACAGTGTCCACACGTGATTATGTATGTGGCCTCCCCATGGAGGAGGGAGCCAAGTTCCCCCAGCATGGACAGAGCCAGGTCGTGAGCCAAGCACCCAAGGGGAAGACAAAACCCCAATAGAGCTCATAGCCTGGGGCAGTGGCTAGTGGTCATTAATGACCCTCTGATCTGATCTTCTGGTGAGTACGGGGGCTAGATATGCAGTTGAACTCACTGTCTGACTCCTTCCTACTGCTTGGCTTGGCCGCTGTAGGCAAGCCCCACACTCCGTCTGCTGGTTGTCCAAAGCTTGCCCTGGCCCCGTGGTCTTACAGTGAGTGGTGAGATCATGGACTCGGGCCAGCCTGTGCACATCTGCCTTTAGCCAGCTATGTGACCTTGGGGAAGTTACCTAACCTCTCTGGGCTTTGCTCTCCTCTTCCGTAAACAGGATAATAATCGCACTTGCCTCAAGGTGAATTTAAAAGGAGCAATTACATGCAAAACGCTTTGAAAGCAGGCTAGCACCTCACAGTACCCAAGAGGAGTGACTATTATTACTATCCCTAAATGACTATTATTACTATCCCTCCTGCTTTGCTGTTGTCACTTCTACTCAGGAGCAGGGGTGTGTCACAAACTAGAGTTATCATCCCAGACACCAGTGGAACGAGGTCACTAGAGTTATCATCCCAGACACCAGTGGAACGAGGTCTCTGCGATCTGTTGCCAAGCACAACTATTTATTGGCCGTCCACTGTGTGCAAGGGAGGAGATCCCTGGTGAACAGGGGATCCCATCCCCCTCCCTTCTGGCCTTCCCAGGGACCAGGGCTGCTGAGGGAAGCCCCGAGGAGGCCCCTGAGCCAGACAGGGGAGGGACGTGGCCAGGTTTCCTGCAGGGAAGAACTGGAGCTGGGCTGGACAGAGTCAGAAGAAGATGAGCAGGGAGAGGGTGCCAGGGGTGGTACTTGCATGTGCAAAAGCCTGGTGGTGAGTAAGGCACATTTGAGGACGTGTTTTCATGGCATAAATAGAGTAAGGGTGGGTGGGTGCGTGTGAGAGGAGTAGGGGCTGGGGCGGTTAGGAAAGGGGGAGGGAGGGAGGTCCACAGGGGCCAAATCTTCCAGCCCAAAAGAGAAAGGATTTAGACTTAATTTGAGGACAGTGGGGAGCTATAGAAGACTGTAGGCAGAGGAAAGACATGGTTGGATGAGGGCTTAAGAAAGGCTTTGTGCAGTATAGAAAACAGATTGGGCTTGGGGTTGGTTCTCACTTTCAGAAAACAAGTAAGAGGTGACTAAGCAATGTCTCCTGGGTGGGGGGGTCCAGTCCCCATATTCCTGGGCAGGGACTGTGTCCCTGAAGCTTAGGTCTTTCTTGATAAGTAGACCTTAGGCCCACTCTCCAGGCCCCCTTGAGTCTGGGGTGGGAGGAGTCAGCACTCCCTGAAGCAAGGGGTTACCACTGATTTTAGGGGTCCTAGGAGGCCACAGCCAGCAGGGAGGGGCGGGAAAGAGGGGGACCTGCCTGCCGAGGCATTCCACACCACCACCTCCTCCTAACATCACTGTCCAGGAATGTAGGGGCACCCAGAGGTCACGCTTATCACTCTCCCCAAACGTCTGGAGCAGCCCAGTTCCTGTCGGCTGTCCATCCAGATGGGCCCTAAATCAGTGGGCTCTCACCCATCCAGCTGCCGTCGGCACAGAGCCTGGACCACGGCCAATACCGCAGCCCAGAAGCTCACACTCCAACACGTCTGCCTCCAGACCCACGGATGGTCTGCTCCAAGATGTGCCCTCCTGGGTCAGCCAGAGGCCCATGGCACCTGGCTGTGCTCATGTCAACCGAGAGATGTCACAACACACCAACAGCATGGAACTGGACGGGCCTGTGTTTGAAACTCTGCCTGACTGGGTGACTTGCCTCAACTCCATCATCTCTAAGATGGGATTATTATAGGACCCATCTCCTCCGGGAGCCATGTGGATTAAGTGAGACAAGGGCTGCGACCACTGCTAACAGGCTCTGGCATACTCTCTCTCTCTCATTAAATACATGTTTTAAAGCTCTAAAGCTTGTTTGACGGAATCAATGCAATCACCCATATACAGCTTTGGACAGAATCCATTGCTGGGTTAATGTCTCCAGATTATTCCATAAACATCTCCCAGCACATTCTCTTAATACATTTGTATTTTTTTCCCCAGCTTGACAGGAAGCTGTTTAAAAACCGGGAAGCGCGTGGGTTAGGAGAAGGAACCCCTCTCTCAGGGATGCGGTCGCTGGGTCTTCCCCTTCCTCCAGCTTGATCTCCCCACCCCAGAGAATGCAGAAGTTATAAACTGCTAACTTCAGAATCTGTTTGAAGGTAGGAAGTGCTCCAGGAAGGACACGAGTAGATCAGGGCAGGAGAGATTGGGCGTCCCGGGGGTGGGAGAGGATGTTGGAATTTTAATAGAACTTCTATAGATAGTTAAGCTTTTCCTTTAAAAATTTCCATTTTTATATCTTTACAGAAAAGATACATTTTGTATCTTGTTTTATAAAATACATAATCTGTGACTACAGTAGTACATGATAAATATGTTTATAAATATGTTTATGTTTATACATGTGATATGCACGTGTGTGTGTGTGTGTGTGTGTGTGTGTGTTTATTTGCTGGGGTTAAGTTCCAATAGTTGGACATCCTGGGTTATACAGACACAGCAACATGATCTAGATGGTTAAGAGAGAGCTGAAACAGGGCGCCTGCATGGCTCAGTTGGTTAAGCGGATGTCTCCGGCTCAGGTCATGATCCCAGGGTCCTGGGATCGAGCCCTGCATCAGGCTCCCTGCTCAGCTCCCTCTCCCTCTGTCTGCTGCTTCCCCATTTGTGCACTCTCTGTCTGTCAGATAAATAAATAAAATCTTTAAAAAAGAGAGAGAGAGAGAGCTGAAAGACCCAGGCATCACCTTTGGGGTACTGCTTGCCCCTCTAGGCTAGCTTAGAAATCAGCCCCTTGGGTGCCTGAGTGGCTCAGTTAGTTAAGTGTCTGCTTTCATCTAAGGTCATGATCCCATCAGACTCCCTGCTCAGTGGGGAGTCTGCTTCTCCCTCTACCTCTCCATGCACCCCCCCTCATTATCTCTCTCTCTCATGCTCTCTCTCTCTCTCTTAAATAAATAAATAAAATCTTTTTTAAAAAATATCAAAGAAATCAGCTCCTTCCCCCCAGATTTGGCACCATGGCTGAGCCCACTTTGGTTTTACTGATTTTGTTTTTGTTTTAAAGATTTATCTATTTATTTTAGAGGGTGAGGGCAGAGGGAAAGAAAGAAAGAGAGAAGCAGACTCCCCACTGAGTGTGGAGCCCAATGCGGGGCTCCATCCCACAACCTTGAGATCACACCTGAGCCAAAACCAAGAGCCAGGTTGCTCAACTCCCTAAACCACCCAGGCGTCCCACGCTGAGCCCACTGGGAAGGCACAGATGGAGAAATCCGGACTCAGAGAGGCAGCACGGTTGGCCCAGGGACACACAGCCAGTGCGTGCAACAGTGGGCACTATCACCCGGATCTTTGCCTTGATTGCGGGGTGGAGGTGTCTTTCCCCAACGTCAGAGCCTTGTCACACTCCCTGGACGTGCTGGTCCCAAGTAAGGAGCAGTGGAAATGCAAGCAAATGGAGACACGCGCCTGAGATTTTTTTTCTCGTCCCTCGCCCACCCCAGAGGCCACTTAAGCAGCGCATAACTGCCCCATGATGTATCGAACCCCCCTCTCTGCGCATAAATGCAGCAGGTCAACCGCCAGGCAGAAATGCCACATAGATCTCCTCCCATTAGATGAAATATGCCGCTAATTTGGCTGGGGTTTTGTTTTATTAGACCTGTGGCAGCGAGGGGGCCTGCCCACAATAACCTCCTCCTGATCGCTCAGTTCCCGCCCGAGAACGCCGAGGGCCTGATCAAGGGGGAAAAGAAATGCCCTGGACTATTATTTTTCAGCAAGTATTCCCAGAACAAAGCTCTTCCCCAGCCAAGGAGATTTCGCGCGCCTCACGATTTAAAGAGGCCCCTCCTCGAAGGATGTCCTCAGGGCTGGGGGTGGGGGGACCCATGTTCTGACACCAACGCTCTGCTCCGGATAGGACGCTCGGCACGTGGCCCCACCCTCTCCCGGCCTCAGTTTCCCCATCGGGAAAACGTGGTTAATAATGGAATCTCCTTTCTAGCTTGGAAGATTAAAGAATACACGGTGCTTCCCGAGGGACCGGCCCAGGGAGGATTTTCGGTGCCCCTTTGTATGGTGAATGTCATCGTTGGCAAACTGAAGTGAGTCTCTTTGTTCTGTTTCTGTTTGTTTGTTTATTTGTTTTGAAAGACTATTTATTTATTTGTGAAGGAGAGAGAACGCGAGCAGAGAGGAGGAACAGAGTGAGAGGGAGAAGCAGACCCCCTGATCAGGGAGCCTGATTCCGGTGATCCCGGACCCCAGATGATGATCCAAGCCCCAAGGCAGATGCTTAACCAACTGAACCACCCAGGTGTCCCAAGAAGTGAGTTTCTTGACCCCCATCAGAAACTATATTGGGGAATTCTGCTGGGCTTCAAGAGTGATTTTTTCCCCCCACTGTCCTTTGGGGTGGCCTTATATCAACTGATTAGCTCCATGCAAGGCCGATATGTGTGCGGGGAGGGAATCAGAACCATCATGGGGCTGGTCTGGCTCAGGACTGATGTGTCCTTTCCTGAGTCTCGTGTCATCACCAATGACCGGAAGGCTGAGAGGCTAAGCGGTGCATACTCAGTGATGCCAGTGGGCTCAGGGCTCAGCTGAGCTCCCTGTCATCATGAGTTCGGGGGACTCTGGCTCTGTGGACCATTACAATCACCTGGGGAGCTGTAAAAAACAATCCAACCCAATCCCAGACCTATTAAAATTAAGTCAGACTCTCTGGTTGTAGGAAAGCAGGGATCCTAGGCTTTAAAGCTCCCTGGGTGATTCTAATGAGTGGGAGGGTTGAGAATCACAGCTTGGCCCTTTTGCTGTGACACAGTCCACCAGACCCTAAATCTGTTTTCTCCTGCGAAGGGTTAAGGGAGAGATCTTCAAATCAGTTTGAGCGTGGGGTCAAATCTTGCCCCCCCCCCCAGAGAACCCCACCCCGCTTTCTCTGCTTTCCCATGGAGTTCTCTGCTTTCCCAGCCACATCCTAAGAAGGGGGAATCATGAATTCCCCCATTTCCCAGGATGGTCGGGAGGATTCAACATGGTGGTTCACGGCAAGGCAGTGGAGACCACATGGTGCCTGACCCCTGGCAAGCTCCCTCCATAGTAGGATTGTTCCACATTGGGCAAACTTACTGCCAAGGGGCCAAATACTCAATATTTCCAGTTTTAGAGGCCAGGCCATCTTGGTCACAACTATTCAATTCTGCCATTACAGCCCCAGAACCACAGACAAGAAACAAATGATTGGTCGTGGCTGGATTCTAAAGAAAACCGATTGACCAAAGCAGGCAGCAGGATACACTTAGCCCTTGCCTTGCGGACACCTGGTCTAGGAGACTTTTTGAGTTTGACACCAGAGCAGAGGCTGGTTTTACCTGAGAAGTCTTGGGTTTTTAGGGTTTTGGAGTCTTTGTCTATTTATCTTTATTACGCCTGCTTTATTACACCTAGAACCTGAAAACACACATTTTTTTCCTTGACTGTCTAGCATACAATAGGCTCTTGGTAAATGCTACTTTCCATTTTTTCCCCACTTCGTTCTTTTCCAATGATTCGCTTTTAGGGAAGAAGATGCTTAAAAGAATTGTTTGGCTCCCCTTCTATGTCCCCAATTTTATACACATTATTTTGCTTCATTTTCCCCAGACATGCTGCAAATACACACCATTATTATCCCCATTGTCCAGATGAAAAAACAGAGGCTTTGAGGCCTGCCCAAGATCATATGGGGTACGGGGCGGGGACTTCATCCCAGTCTACATAACCCCAGAGGGGACACTTCTCTGTACCTCCTTTCTGCTGGGCACAAGCAGGAAAGGCTAGGGTGCATCTCTCACAGCCTTTTAGTTCCTAGGATGAGAGCGTGCAGTGAATAAGCTGGCAACCAAGGGACAAAGCTGGTCCTTTCATTCTGAGTGTTTGCAAGCCACACTCCACACACTGTGCAGGAAGCTGGGACTTCCATGTGGTTATGCATGGAACATTGCTCCTGGAGGCTGAGGAGGGGAAACTGCATTTTGGACTTGCAGCTTTAGCTGCTCATATCATCCCTAGGTTCTCGAGGGTCTCCTGGAATCCGAACAGGTGGGGAAACGCCATTCATCAGACTGAGGACCTGTTATTTCTTCTTGGGAGCTGGGGGGTGGGTGGATGGTACAGATGTCCAGATAGATATTTTTATATTATGCAATCCCATTTTTGTCTGAACTTACCTGATCCTCTAATTCTGTGAGGGACTTTATTTCTTTGTGATGTTAAAACACCAGAGCTCGAAATGCTTTTTCTTATAAGCTTCCAGAAACTGAAGACCCTATTCAGGGCTGAGCCAGATACCCATCAGGCCTGGTGGAGGTGAGTTATCCCTTGAGTCATCATGCTTGCTTACAAATCCACCGAGGAAGCCCTTCTCCCATTTTCCCCTTGGAGGAGTTGGGTGACAAACTGCAGCCGAGGAGGGAGGAGATGTTCTAGGGGAATGAGCCTTGGACACAAGATCCTAGTGCAGGGGTTCATTGCCAAATCTCGTCTAACCTCAAAGATGTCCTTCTGGCCACCCTGGGCCTCAGTTTTCCCTGCTACACCTCTCCAGTATACACTGCCTTCTTTCTCTGACGCAGACTTCTTAGCCTCCTCTTAGGACATGAACTCCTCAAAGGCAGGGACAGTGTCTTTAAATTCAGCTTCTCTGTAGCCCTTCCTATGCCCCCCCACCCAGTTAATGGCATCACCTTGCACCCAGTACCTGGATGCACCCCTTGGCTACCTCACTGCCCACATTCAGCCTTTTCCTCTGCAAGCTTAGTGGCTTCTCCCTGTGCACGTGACACCAATGCAAAGAGCCTCCCCCACACCAGCTGCCATCATCCCATCTGGGACCACCATTGTCTTGCTCCTTGACATCCCCAGCAGCATCCTGATGGTGTCCCTGCTTCCAGGCCTGGGGATCAGCCTGTCAGTTGAATCCAGCCAACCGCTTGTTTTTGTAAGTAAACTTTCATTAGAACAGCCATGGTCATTTGTTTATGGTTATTATATGGCTGTTTTCAAGCTGCAAAAGCAGAGGTATATCGTTGTGGCGAAGACTGTAGGATCTGCCAAATCTGAAACACTTATTATCTGGACCTTTACAGGAAAAGCTTACAGAACCTTGATTTAGAAAAAGAGCCAAATTCCTCACCAGGCCTTGCAGTAAGGTGATTAGACATGCTAGTTTACTATTTGTTAAAGGTACTGCTTTTCCAAGTGTCCCGGTCCTCCATCTTACCGAGACTCCTCCTAACGAAAGCTGAGCCCATTCCTTCACCCCTTGAATTTCCTCTGGCCATGGCACTTACTTGGATCAATGGAAAGTATCAGGAGCAACACTGTGTCAGTTCCAAGCCTAGGACTGGAGAAGCCTTTGCACACATGGAACCCTGCTGTTGCCATGACAATAAGCCCCAGTTAGACTGCCAGAGGATGAGAGACATGTGGCCAAGTCTCCTCACCAATCCCATCACCCCAGCCAACCCTTAGAAGTAAAGCATCCTTGCTGTCCTACAGCTGATCACAGACACACCAGGAAGCCCAGCCCAGATCCACAAAAACCCCAGTGAGGCCCCAGACTCATGAGCTAAGTAAATGCTTGTCATTTTAAGCCACTAAATTTAGGGGTGGTTTGTTACACAGCACTAGCTTACCGATAAACCGTGCATCACACATACATTGATCCTTTAACCCCTCAATTCCATGTTTTGGAATTTACCTTGAAGATTTGCCTATACGAACCTAGAACAACACATGCATGCAGTTATTCATTAAGTCATTATTTGTAACAGCAAAATATCAGGGATGCCCTAAATGCCTACCTACTGCAAACTGCCTGAACAAACTATGACACTTCCAATGGGATGGGATACTATTGCAACTAAAAAAAAAAATCAAGGTGCTTTCTATGCAGAAAAAGAAAACTGCTTCTAGAATATACTGGTAAATGAAAATGCAAAGTATAACATAGTACCTATATTATGCTATCTTTTATCAAATTAAAATGGGAGATAAAAATGGGAATATAAATTTATAAAAGGAAAACTACCAAGATTCATTTCCTATTAAAGTAAATGAAAGTGACCATTTGGGAGAGGGATAGAACAATGCCATGGTGGGATAGGAGAGACACTTCCCTGAGACTTCTTTTCCTATAATTTATACTCATGAACCATATAGATATTTTATAGATTCAAAGATAAAATTCAATCAGAAATATTGAAAAAGGCCACAAACCCTAAAATTGAACACAAATAGAAATAAATAAACCTAACTATATCCCAAATTGATAACTCTGGCAGGCAGACCTCTAACCTGGCTCCTCAGATTCTTCACCTCCTGCTCATGCCTTTGTACGATTATCTCTCCCTGAATGGGACTGGTCCCAGTAACTTGCTTCAAATGAATGAAATATGTTAAAGGTGATAGGATGTCACTTCTGAAATTATGTTATAAAAGAAGTGACTTCTGTCTTGCTGGAACTCTCTATTTTTGGCTCTTCTGATCTTGAGAGAGAGGAGGTCACCTGGGAAGGACTGGGAGACATCCGACCAATAGAGAAGAACTGGGACCTCCAGCCCAATAGCTCAGCTCCCTCAAGGAGCTAATCTTGCCAACAACCATGTGATTGAGTATGGAAGGGGACTCCCCCAGTTCTACCTCTAGGGGGATCCAAATCTGGCTATAGGAGTTTACCTAAAGTCTGGGAGAGACCCTGAAGCAGAGGGCCAGGTAAGCCACACCAGGATCCACAGACACTCTGAGATAATAAAAATTGTTTTAAGCCACTACATTCTAAGTGGTTTCTTAAGTGGCAACAGATAATGCAAAACTATAAACTATTAAACTACACAGAGAGGGAATCGGTTCAAGCAATCTTTGAATGCAGCCCTTTAACTGAACTTTCTTAACTGAATATATTCTAAAGTCAAGACGAGTGTCAAAGAAATCTTGAATTTTAATGGACACATAGTCATTGGGAGTTGGAATTGTATGATTCTGAGATAGTTTCAGAATAGCCTGAAATAGGCTTGGAAGGTAGATTAAATGAGCAAACATTTTGATATTTGGGGAACTGGGGTTCTCATGGTGGAATCTTGGAGCTAGGAATAGGAAATGGGGACTATGAGGAAGAACCTCATGATATTGGATTTAAATTTGAAACATTGGTATAAGGTAGAGGTACCTTCTCTTCTCTGAAAGATCCTAGAAACAGGGACACCCCAGCAGGAATAAGCACATCTTGGGATCACATCTTGGTTCTTAAATACTGTTTTTTATGAAAAGCAACCGGGACATACTAGAGAAATGGCAGCTTCTAGGTTTGGAGCGATGAAAATACAAGATGAGCCTAGAACATTCTATTATATCAGGAAGTAAGGAAGTTCTCGAAGAATGAGAAAAATGTGTGCATAAGAATTTAAGGGCCAGCTTCAAGGGGCTCCCACTAACAAAATCTGGGACAATTTGAGCATTAAAAAAATGCAAATGGGTAACATGAAATAAAAAGGAGGGGCCGGGGGAAACCTTTCTTTACCAAATCATACTAACCAATAAGTGTAAAAAAAAAAGAATGATATATTTTTCAAACATCTCCATGTTGCAACCACCCCTGCAATACTTGGTTATGATAAGAACATTTAATGGATAGCAAAACCCCTGGGTGAAAGTTTACTGAAGAAGGGGATATTTTCCCAAGTGTCAAGAAAAATGGTATAGACTTGGAAGATAATGTCTTAACAAACTGACCAACTTAACACCCCCAGTAAAGGGACCAAGTGGCCTCAGGTGTTCTAGGAGGAGATGAAATGGGAAGCATGTACCTTTGTAATAATAAATGTCCAGAACTTTTAGCCTGAAGCTGATAGTGAGGACACAGCTGAACACCCACAGATTGGGGGACATTCTATAACACAGTTGGTCTGGATATCGGAAGGAAGAAAAGAAAAGGAAACATGAGAACGTAAAGTGAAGGGAATTGAAGAATACACAGGCACTGTTCTTATAACTTATTCTGCAATTTTGATACTTATAGAACATAAAGGTTGAGGAGGGATGGTGTTGCTATCTGCATCACTGGACTTTAAAGGAGCTCAATGAAGACATTTGGGGTGGCACTGCTTCATGGTTCCATGCAACTTGGACCAGCTGGATGACAGTGGGCTGGGGGCTGGCCCTCTCTGAACGCCACTTTCTTCATCTGCAGATGAGGACAGAGCTGAGAACCCAATACTGCAGGGGTTGAGAGAAGGGGTGGGAATGAGACAAGGTGCGTATGTTGTGCAGAGCTGAGCGCAGGCACATTTTCAGCCAAGGAAAAATGAACCTGTCAACTGCACTGGTGAAGGTCAGATCCTTCCCATTCTCCCTCAACACCCCACTGTCCTGAGAACATAGTGAGCTACCATCTTGAAGCCACATCCTGTCACTCTATGGTCCCCAGCAAGGATGCCACTCCCAGGAGCCAACACTGCTGCATGGGCTAGTGAAGACAAACGTCCTCCCTGTCCAAGGGCACCACTGCCCTCCCAGATGTTCTTACTCCAGCCCCAAACTTGGACCACCATCCTCACCCTTGTATCAAGGGTAGCTGGCAGGGGCGTGGAGGAGGGACTCATGCAGCTATTTGTTAAACTTTCTTTGGACATTTCCTCCCTCTGCCTGGCCACCCCACCCCGACTTCCTGGCAAGCATTCTAGTTGCTATTTCATCTGGAATTACTGGAATTCCACTGTCTCCTGTCAGCTCTTCCCCCTCCCCTGACTCTCCTGGGAGACAGACACGATGGATGGTCTGAGTTGCCAGGGTTGTGGCACAGCCCAGCACACACTGCACACATGCACACACACGTATGCTGGCTCCCCTCCCTGTTTCCACAGCTCTGTTACTTGCTTTATTTTTCCTTTCACCTCCTTGTGTCTATCTGGCTAAAGATTTTCTGTTCTTAATCCCCTTCTATCTCTCTTGCTATCTTTCTCCACCATTTTATCTCCAGACACCTCAGTCTCTCACCCTCTCTTTCTCTCTCTGTCTCTATCAGTCTCTCTTTCCTGCCTTTCTATTTCTAGCTCTGGGGTCACAGGTGGGTGTATGACCTTTCTTTACATCTCTATTCCTCAGTATCCTGTCTTCTACTCTGGGAATAAAATAGGAACCCCTGCATAAGGTTCCTGAGCAGTTCACAAAGTGGCACAGGCAAACACTCCGTAAGATCTCCTGCAGGTTAGAACCTACACCTGGATCTACAAAGCACCCCAGCTCCTCATGCATATGCTCCAGCCTGGTACACACCATCCTGTTCCTAAACAGGACAAGCTTGTCCCCCCCTCCCAGGCTTTTGTCCTTGCTAATCCTCTCATTGGGGGGCTCCTCCTGCAGACTTTCACAGCATCTACATGTCACATCATTCAGGCCTCCAGGCAATCACAGTGGTGGTTTTAAAACAAATCCTCCCATTCTCTGACAATCCTCCCTTCCAAAGGCAAAGTTCTCCTTCCCTCCCCCTTGAGGGTGACTGGCTCCAAATTAATAGAATGTGGCAAAAGGGACAGTGTGCAACTCCTGAGGCCAGGTCCTAAGAGGCATTGGACCTTCCCTGTGGCTTCTCTTAGATTATGTCCAGGAGTGGAAATAGCTCCATTCTACACTCTGTCTACACTGTAGGGATGCTCGGGACACCTTCTGGGGATGTGTGCCTGGAGAGGAGCAAAAGCCTCCCAGTGACAACCAGCACTGACTTGCCAGGCAAGCTTGGGAGCAACCTTGGAAATGGAACCTTCAGCCCCAGTCATACCTTCAGATAAGACAGCAGCCCTGGCTCACCTCTATACTGCATCCTCCTGGGAGACTCTGAGCCAAGTCACGGTGCTGCTAAATTTGGGGTCATTCATTATGCAGCAGTAGATAATTAATACAGTTTTGGTTCCTTTACTCGGATGTCATATTATATTTTGTTTACTGGTTTTAGCCCTCTACTGAGTGGCTAAAGCTCCATGAGGACAGTGGCTGTGTCTCTGCCCATCCCTGCTGTGTCCCCCAAGCTAACACATGGAGCTCACTAAGTAGCCATGGCACAAGTGAAGGGAGATCCAATATTTCAGGCTCAGCCCAAGAAACTTGGGAATCTGTGTCTCCCCAGGGAGGGCAGGAAAGCTTGCCCAACTCCCTTTTCTGTCTTTCTGTGTTTGGTTTCCTGCAACTTCTGTGGATTTCTGTTTGGTTTTATTCCTGGATGCCTGACAGAGTGGGGGTTTGCACAGCTAAAGAGGTGTCCGTGGGAGGAAGGGCTCTTCATGCTTTCTCCTCTAACAAGCTGCACCCAAAAAAAGTCATTCCCCCTCATGGCAGCAGGGACAAAAATAGCCTGCCTGCGGGATTCTGATGGAGATGGCAGGCGGGTGCTGCGTGGCTGAAGACTGGGGCTGCTCTGCTCTCTGTGGGAAGCTAGAGGGTATGAAACGCTGATCACTGACCTATGTGGACCATCACCCATCTAGTCATTTACCCATCCCTCAACCCAGTCATCTTGTAAGTCATTCTCTACTGGTTATATACTCATCTATTTGCATCTCCATCAATCCACTCATCCATTCATGTGTCCAACTATCCACCAATATCATATGCACCCATTATCATCTGCATACTTTTAATTTTATCCAAACATCTTAGTGCCATTATTAATGAACCTATGCATATCTATCTACCTATCTATCTGTACAGATTCACATTCATATCTAGCTACCTATCTGTAGCTGGATATGAATATGAAGATATCTGTATATATACAGACAGATAGATACAGATATATCTAAACATATCTGTATATATATACAGATATCTATAGATAGATAGATATCTGGAGAGAGAGAGAGAATGCCTCTGCACATGCATGCTAGTGGAGGAGGGGCAGAGGGAGGGAGAGAGACAGAATCCCAAGCAGGTTCCACACCCAGTGGGGCGCCCAATGCAGGACTTGATCTCACAACCCTGAGATCATGACCTGGGCTGAAACCAAGAATTGGACACTTAACTGACTGAGCCACCCAGGTGCCCCTATTTATTAGATATTTTAATTCATTAATTCTTCCACTAACTTGCTGAAACTGCAAATCATTTCACCCCTGTAAGTATTTACTATGAGTCTACTCTGCCCCAAGTGCTGTGCAAGGCTCTGGATTGGGCATGAATGAGACAGATGAGGTCTCTGCCCATGCGCGGGCCACCTGAATGATTTTCTCAGATCCAGGTGAGTTGCTGGACATGAGGTGAGGTGAGGCAAGGACAACATGCCTGCATTCTGAAGATTCATGATGTGATGGGCCACAGCAGAAGGAACAGTGTTCAGCCACAACACCTGTCGCCGGTCCACCACTCAAATCCTTAACCTTGTTGAGCCTCAGCTTCCTCTTCTGGGAAATGGGGATGATGTAGACACCCATCATGCATGGCTCCCATGTGAACATGTGAATGCAGTGAGGGAATGCCTTTAGAAACACTAGAATGTCCTGCAACTGGGAGAGCGTGTGCGTGGAGAGGAGACTTGGGAGTTTCCCATCACCCACGCATCACTCCACCAGGGGCTCCTCCCCTGCAGTCCGGGATCATCTCTGGCATTTTGCTAGGACAGCAGACAGTGGCTGGCACCATGCCTTTGGAGTGCTTATTATGAATCCAGGGTGTTTATAGGGAACTAGGAGTCCTTCCTCCTTGGAAAGGAGATAATTCATGTCTCAGCGTCAGCTGCGGAATTATTGAGATGCCTTTAAACCTCCCCCTAGAACTTCAGATTACCCGGGCTGATTGCATCTTCCACGTTCATTATTCAAGAATCACTATGACTCGGGGAAAGTTGGTGACTCCAGAAGAAGACAGGTCTGGCTTCTAATCCCCGCTGAGCTCTTTGTTTGCTGTGTGACCCCAGGCAGGCTTCTTCACTTCTCTGAGTCTTCATTTCCTCTCCTGGAAGATGGAACTTTGCTATCCTTGCAAGGCCATCACTGGGAACATCATGTGGGCAGTGTGGGTGCTGGTAACAGGTGGCTGTTACCGGTAGTTCTAAAGGATGGGATAAAGCTTCTGAGTCCGCAGACAGAAAAGCTCAGGACTCTGCCCAGAACCAGTGGGGGAATCAGACGTGGCTTCTTTTTTCCAGTTTATGAAATTACTGGCCCCAGTGACACAGAAGGAGGTGGAAGAGTCTTCCTCAAAGCCAGCCCCTATACAATGTCATTCCCACTCAGCTTCATGGTTTATGTGGCAGGACTCCTAGAGCTTGTCTAGCCCAGGGATCTCAGATTGGAGGCCCTCAGGCGGGAGACTCTGATCTGGCCCAAACTGGTTTGGAAGAGCAGAGACTCGGTGAAGCTCTTGTGAGAAAACTGGGCCACAGTGTCCTCTGGGTGGGGCTCAGGATTATTGACGGCCACTTGAGACCCCTCAGGTTCTGTCCTCTCTCCTGCTCCATTCCTTTCTCACCTCCTTCTCGCTTCCCAAGCTCATCCTGAACACATCCCAAACACATTCCAGCTGTCCTCTGCACAGGCTGTTCCTTACTCCTTAAACTCCTTTCCTTTTGCTTTTTATCCACATAATCCCTATTCATCTTTCAGGTCTGCATTCTACCAGGTCGCACCCTGGGAAGGCTTTCCCCAACTGTCTATGGGCTGGGGAAAGGGGAACTTCTTTGTTGTCTCACAGCTCTCTGGGCCCCTACTAAGAGGCCCTATGGGTCTGTTTGTTTGTCTACCTGTCACCCTGGATGGGGACGTCCTCTGAGACTCGGTGGGGTCCTCCTTTACTCCATGTTCTTAGGCATTAGGGTAGCAAGAGTACAAAGACATGTCCAGAGGGGTTTATCGAATGAATGAGGAGAGAAAGAAAGAGACAGAGACAGAGAGACACAGAGAGTGACAGAGGCAGGGAAAGAAAGAAGGGAGAAAAGAAAGAAGGAATGAATCATTTTTGGCACAAAAACTTGGGCCTTGTTTCTTTTCAGCCAGTGTTTTTTTTATAGCACCTTCAGAACAGAGTACCAGACGTGCCCCTGGCAAGTGAGAAGCAGGGCCCCCCTTTGAAACCATTGTAATTTTGAATAGACAACATTTGGCAACAAAGAGCACCCTGGTCTTGGAGTCCCGAGATCGGCTCACAGATCCTGAAGGAACCTGGGAGAAGCTGTATCTGTAAGGTGGGATTTGCAACCACACAACCTAGTCTGAGTGTCTGGTTCCCTGGGGAGGCTTGGGGACAATTTCACAGAGGAAGGACGCTTTAACAGGTGAGGCTATGCATTGCAGAAAAAGGCAGGGCAGCCAGACCCAGACAGGTAAGGGAACAGGAGGGAAGTCAGACTGCAGGAGGGAAGTCAGGCTGGAGGCCCAGCAAAAAGAAAGGGAACCTAAGGCTGGGGCTGGTCAGGGCAGCCCGGAGGGGAGCCCAGCAACTCCAGGTGAACCCAACTCCGGTTCTTGACCCTGGCTTGGACCTCAAGATATTCTCAGATGAGGGACACCGTTTCCGCCTCCTTGGCCCTGAGAGTGCCATTTCATCCCTCCAGATTTGCGCAGAAAATGTCTCCCGGCCCCTGCGCCGTCCCACCTTCCCAGCCAAGTCCCAGTGCTCAGTTCACACAAGGCGAAATATTTGGACACCAGAAAAGCATTACGTAATTGATGGATTTCCCCCCCCTTTTCCACTTGCATTGCCTGACACCAGCCAGCCTTGAATTTGGTCCTGTTCCCTCCGCAGCTGGGCCCCAGGGAGGTGAGCTCAAGCTGTGCACAGACTCCATGGCCTGTGTTGGGGTTGGGGGGAGAGGGCGGGCAATGTACAGAGACAGCAGTGGGTCCTGAAGGGCTCCCCGCTCTTCAGGGGAAGTGACATAATGGGAGAATTTACCTCAAAACTCTGCCAGTTCGTCCCCCATCATGGATGACCAAACAGCCTAGTTCCGCTGATCATAAGAGCAGCTTCCTTTGAAAGAACTCGTCCCCCCTCGAGAGACAGCCATGCGGGAGGCAAACAAGGCCGCGGGTCCTCAGCCTAACAGACCTGGCTGGGGCCTGCCTCTTCCAGATTCAGCAAGTCGCCTCAGCTTTCTGCCACTGTTTCCTCCTCCTCTGTCAAATGGGTTCTTACAGCTGTGAACGCAACAAAACAAAAACAAAAACAAAAACAAAACCCCAGAAAACCACAGTGAGATTTGAATGTCAGAGAAATGATGACATTTTAGCATAAGTATATCCCATGCTCTATTCAGGAGACACTCGTATGGAAAAATTATTCTTTGTTTCTCTAAAATCCCAATTTAATGGGACGTCCTGTATTTTCTCTGGCAACCCCAACAGTTAGTTCTAACAATAAAGTGAAATGTGTCCACACATACCCTGGGGTGCCTAACTCCATTTAAAGTGATTGGAACCGAGTAATAGCACGTCTGTGAGAGCCGGACCAGGGATACTTAACATTAAATATGAATATTAATGAGCTACTATTAATTGCTATTACTGATTAATATTAACTAATTAATACTAACATTAAAATGTATCATTTACTGAGTAGCTACTATATTCCAGTCATGTCCTTTTCATTATCACTCATTTTCCTAAAGCACTCAAGCTGATAGGTGACATCATTGCTGCTGTGACTTCTAGGATTATGCAAGGTTGACTACTGTAAGAGCTATGACTTAGAGTGTCCATAGCCCAAGTGCTGTCCTGAGTGCCTTGCAGAGGTCACTTCCTTGATACCTATACCACATCCATGGTTAAATTCTGTCATTCTACTGTGACTATTTTCTTAGTTCACAAACAGGGAAACTGAGCCCACAGACTTGCTTGAGATCATACAACTCATTCGCAGCTACATGGAGCTTCAAGCCCAGACAGACTTGTTCTATCCCAAACCTCAGCTGCCTCACAGCCTCCTGCACAGACAGAATAAGGGTCACTGGAGAGTGTGTCCCAAGAAGGCGGAACACAGGCTCCCGGGCTGGGACACACGGCGGACCAGGCATGTCACCAGCTCTATCGTATTGGATCCTCCCATCAACCTCATGAACTGAGGGATCACTGGTCCCATTTCAGATGGGGTGTGAGACTTCCCTTGGTGTACACAGTCAGTCAATGTCAGGATAAATGTTCACAGAATCCTGGAGGTGAGCGCTGGAGGGACCTGGAGTAACTCAGAGAGTGAAGGCAGGGGTCAGCAGATGGACTTCCTCCTGATTTCAATTGAGAAGCTCTGATACTTCCTGCCTGTGTGACCTTGGGCAAGGTGGGCAAGGGTCCTTGGCTTCTCTGGACTCGTGTTGTCCCATCTATAAAATGGGAGTGCAAACAGTACACACCTTGGAGTTGTCCCACCCAAGGCAAGATTGCTGGGGTATTTTTCCTCTGGTGCCTGCTGGTCATGGTTGAGGGCTGCTCCTGGAGAAATGAGCTCCCCTGCATCCCTGGCCTGACCCACGGCACAGACACTTTCCTCTGGGAGTGACCAGCAGACCTGGGCAGGACACCAGCCCATCTACACCGCATCCCACAGAAGATTGAACTGAATTGAATTGAACTAAAAAACATGCTTCTGCTAAAACAATGACAACAACAATAATAATTCAGGCTGAAAACCAGGGGCACGATGTGACTCACCACCCATATTCATCCCAGTGCTCTTCCCTAAAGCTGACAGCAGGGTGCCTGGTTGGCCAGAGAAGCACCCCAGGCTTCCCTCTGCTCCGAAGAGGAAGTGGGTTCTAGAAAAGAAGAGGACACCGGCTGTCCTTCAGGCCCGCACACTCCGCCAAGGTCAGGGTGCTAAACGCAGAGGCCGAGGGCCCATAAAGCATGCTGGGCGTCTGCTGGTGGCTGGCTGAAGGCAAGGCCTGTCAGGGACCAGCACTCAGCTTTGATTTAGTGTATGAGCAAAGGTTGAAAAGAAAATCAGGGAGGAGGTGACTCCATTGGGTTGGGCAAAAGTATTCTCTAAGTGGACAGGCCAGGAGCGTATCCACCCAGCCTGGAAAAAGAAGAACATTACTACTTAGAATCCTGTATACGGCACCTCCCTAGTGCCTGGTGCTTTACACAGATCGCCCCCACCCACCAAGGGATAGAGACCATTTTATCCCCCTTTGCAAGATGAGGGAGTGCAGGCTCAGAAAGGAAAAGCAACCAGCTCAAGGACACACAGCAAGAAATGGTCAGAGCTGGGATGAGGACCCAGAACTGGGTCCAGAGTTTATATGGGGCAGCCCCCTCCTCAAAAGGGACTATGGGAATCTGAGTTGTTCCAGGACACAACGGGAGGCAGTGAAGGTCAGTCTTTAGCCTGGGGCTCTAGAATCAGTTTACTGATTCCCAGGCTTTCACTAGCTGTGTGGTTTTCACTGAGTGATATAAACTCTCTGGGACTCAGTTTTCTTATCTCTAAATGGAGACATGAAGAATATGTGCTTCTTTGAATTGTCTGCAGATAGAATAGTGTCAAAGTTTAATTTACTCTCCAGCGTCACTGATGCTTCATAAATATTCCGCCCATGTCAGGACAATTTCTAACTTGCAAGGGGTTCCTGGCAGTGGGGGGAAGAAAAGCTATCAATGGTGGAAGCCCAGGCATTGTGCAAGTCAGATGTGAAAGGCAAGTTGAGCCTGTCTTTGGACCTTCACGTCTTCGCTGCTACCTCCCCTCCCAGACCTCTTCCTCCTCATCCCGAGTTGCTACCCAGAGCAGGGTGTCCATCCAAGCATCCTCAACATCATGTCAGCCAATGGGATGGCATGCAGCCTCTGTGCTGAGTACTTTGCAGGTCTCATCCTCCAGAATCTCAACTATGATTCTTGAGCAAGCACCTCTGAACTTTGCCACTTTACAGAGGAGCTGATTGAAGCTCAGAAAGGCAAGGTTCCTTGCTCAGGTCACACAGCTGGTCAGCACCAGAGCCAGGGATCCAGCTCAAGACGACCCAAGAGTCCAAGAGTCCAGCCCCCCTCAGTGGAGCTAGGAAGGGTGAATTTCCTCCTGCACACTTCTGATAAGGGTGCTGAAGGAGCTGCTTTGCCCTGGGAAGACAGCAGCCTCTCCAGGCTGCCAAGCACATGCTGGGGGAGATTTGGTCACAGCTCGCCAGCTGGACTGGAGGCTCCCAAAGCCTCTCACCTGGTCAATCCCCTCCCCTTCCCTGCAACGGCAACCCTATTCAGAAGAGCCATTCTCCAGAAACACATCTCCCAGCTGCCTCAGACTTTGCAAGATTCGGAAAACCATCTGCATAAGGAAGGAAGGAAGGAAGGAAGGGAAGAAAAGAAAAGAAAAGAAAAGAAAAGAAAAGAAAAGAAAAGAAAAGAAAAGAAAAGAAAAGAAAAGAAAAGAAAAGAAAAAGAAGAGAGAGAGGAGGAAGAGGGAGGGAGGGAGGGCTGGAGGAAGGGAGAGAGAGAGAGAAGGAAGGAAGAAGGGAGGGGGGAAGAAGGAAGAGGAAGGAAGGAAAGAAGGAGAGAAAGAGGAAGAGGAAGGGAGAGAGGAGGGAAGGAAAGAAGGGAGGAAGGAAGGAAGAAAATAAGAACAAAAGAAGGGCAGAAGGAAAGAAAGGAGGGGATTTCACTCTGGACGCTGGGCCACATTAGCTCATGGCCCAGTTTTCTGGGTCAGAGTTGGAGGGTGTGATACTCTTATGCAGGGCATTTGACGGCAGAAAGACTTGAGTTCCTAAAGATTATTATTTTAACAAACCCAGCTTTGACGTGTCCAAAGGCAGCGGGAGGCTCTGAAGGGTTTTCCAAGAAAGCATGTGTTTCTTGGGGTTATTATTTCAGACTCAAGTTCAGGGAGGGAGACTGTTTTGCTCAACTCGTGTTTCTGGAAAAACAGGCACTTGGAAAGAGTTGGACGAGGCAGGCAGGATGTGGAACGGAGATCTGCTGGCCCGGGGAACAGGGGACAGAGGAGGTGGGAGGAGAGGAGCCAGTGGTCCGGTGAGGCCTCTTCCTGTGCTCAGACTCAGGAGCCTGGCCCCTGTCCTGGGGTTTGAGAGGAGAGGCTGCCTGAAGACAGGAGTTGGTTGAGATCCCCGTTGGCTCACTCTTGAGGACTACGTCTTGGCCAGCGAGACTTTCCCAACTGGAGCAGGGATGATGGGAGAAGAAAGGGCCATGGATACAAGCCGCCATCTTGGTTAGCTTTACAAGGCAAGGGCTAAGGCATGGGGATGCTGTCTAGACATCACTGGCTCATTGTGGACCTCAATTTCCCCCTGGAATCAAGAGTCTTGAAAGTCCATGGGTGGCCCAGTGCTTGCCTATCCCTCTCCCCTCCCCCACACCACTCTCCTCCTAATGCATTGGGCTCCAACCTCTCTGATCCTCATTCAGAGCCTCAAGTCCCACAGTCTTGCCCAGCTCAGGGCCTTTCCTTCTGCCTTGAACCTTCTCTTTGCTCTTGATCCACCTCTGGCTCAACCTTCGGGTATCATTTAAATATCACCTCCTCCAGGGAACCTTCCTCCATTGCCCAAACTGAGTCAGGAGACTCTGTCATATGTTATTCTAGATTTCTGAATTAATTACTTGTTCAAATTCTGTCTCCCTTAGCTACTCTGAGGCCATTAGGACAGAAATCCTACTCATTTAGCTCACTGTTGTGTCCCTGGAACCTGGTCTGACAGGCAGTGGGTGCTCCAGTGAGTGGAAACATCTCCCAAGCAAGGCTTCCAGTGGGGCACATACCAGCCCAAAGGTAAGGGCAGAGCTCAGATTCAGTGATCAGCCCATGACACCAGGAAGAAACCAAACAGACCACTGGAAAGATGGCGACACCTTCTCCCACCCCTTCTTAGGATTGTGGAAGTTCAGATTCTTGGAATAAGTGCATCCCCTCTACCTTTATTAATGCCAGTGTACTGTCAATCAAAGCCATCTGCTTTACAAGAAAGGGCTCTTTGGTCTGTGGAGACCAGTCGCTCTGTCTTGTGGACTCCTTCTCCCCCAGGATCCCCCATTTCCTCTTGTCCCCTGGCTTCAGTCCAGGTGTCTCCCAAGTCCGCCAGGCAAAGACTCCTCTGATAAACTCTCTGCCAGGATCCCATCAGGTGTTCTCACTTCTCCCTTGCTCCTAGAGCTGGGTCCTCAGGGGACCCGCCATTCTTTCAAGCCTGGAGGTGAGTCATCACCACATCACGTGTCCCAGTGAATGTCAAGTGTCTCCTGCTTTAGAGCCTCACGCCCCGGACTTTGTTTTATGGGGTTGGGCTGTCTGGGGCTGCCGACGATTTCATCCATCAACTCGGGACCGCTCCAACACTAATGCTGAATTTATAGAAGTGGTTAAACAAAGTGTTGACAATATGGACGGCGTGTTTCTGATTAACACGACGATTCCGAGAGAAACTGCCAACTGCGGGGAAGTCAGTAAAACACAGCAGCGATTTCCCAGGCTCAGTAAGCTCGGGCCTTGACATCACAGGATTAGCAGATGTTGTGCAAGGAACTTGCAAAGCATTTGGAGGCTTTGCTTGATGGAGAACGGTGGGCTCATACACAAACCAAGAGCTACCCCTTTCCACTTCCCCCCTTCCTCCCTTTTTTCCTTCCTTCCTTCCTTCCTTCCCTATAATTAAATCTGAATTCTCTTTCAGACCCTTAAGAATTTTCATCAGGAAATCCTGTTAACTGCAGGGATGCCTCCAGACTCCTGTCTTACTTTGCCCCCTTTCCAAAGGCAAATAAATAGTAACCCCAGCTCACATTTTTGGAATAATTACTGGGCACCAAATGCTTTTTATCTTATGTCACCCACGTGCTGGGTACTGACTGTGACTATCTTCATCTTTCTTAATTTTAAAAAGTTTAAAACTTATAAAAAATTGCCAACATCATAAAGAAATTTCCCATGCATTCTTCCTCCAGTGGTCCCAATTGTGATAATATCTTAGGTAGTCTCTATGTAGCTGTCATGCCTTGTCAAAACCAGGGAGATGACTTTGGTACAATGCATACACCTTATTTTATCAGTTTTGCACCCGCACTCTACGGAGAGAGAGTTCTATACGATTCTATCACAGACACAAGTTAGAAGTGGCCAACACATGGGATATAGAACAGCTCCAACCCCATTAAAAAAAAATATTTCCCTGGGCTGTTCCATAAAGTTGCACACTCCTTTCAACCTCAACCCCTGGAGATCACTCGTGGGTTTTAATCACTGCGAGTTTGTCACCTTTAGAAGATTATGTAAATAGAATCAAACAGAATGTAACCTTTGAGGGGTTTTGTTCACTCAGCATAATGTTCTTGAGATCCAACTAAGCTGTGGGTATCCTTAGCTTGTTCCTTTCATGGCTGTATAGTATTCCATTGAATGGACATACCACTGTGCAGCCATTCACCTGCTAAAGGATATCAGGGTTGTCTCCAGTCCAGGATGATCATGAGTAAAGTGGGATAAACTCCTATATCCAGGTTTTATGTAGATGGCTACACTTAGCAGCTGCAGAGAGAAGAGAGAAGCATGCAATGGCTTGCCCGAGGTCAAGCAGTCAGGAATCTGAATCAAGATTTGAACTCAGAGAGTAACTCCACAGAGTTGGTGCTTATCTATCTGCAAGGCCACCAGTGACAGTGAAAAATAATTAATCCTAAAAAGTTAATTAATTCTCCAGGAAGATGCACTGTGTTTATTCCATGGTTTGGTGTTCCCACAAGAATATGCCATGTGTTCCTTGAGGGACTGTAAGAAGAGTTGAAGAATCAAATTCTCAAACTTGAAAATCAAATCCTACACACTGACCCTTTAGCATACAGGGGCTCCCCAATACGGCCTCAGCCCACCTGTGCTTCTCATCCACTGCCTCTCTTCTCTGGCTGGTCAGAAGCCACACACCATTTTCCCTGGAACGGCCTCTGAGTTTCCAGTCCTCTTGGTTCTGCTCACACTGTCCTCTGCCTGGAGCGCCCCTCCCTCTGCAACCTCCATGGCTGGAGCTCACACCTCCCTCTTCTGCTAGCAAGGAACTCATCGGAGAGGCTGCTTTATCCTCTGGCCACCCCCAGCCACATTCTCAGCTCCATGAATATTTATCCACTTTTATAAACATGCATCTATTCATTAAGCAAAGCTCCCTGAGGACTGAGGCTGTGCCAGGCACAGAGCTGAGCCCTGGGAAACAAAAATAAATAATCCATAACCTCTGAGCCCAGCCTTGGTGGAAGTTAGACTACAGACATAGAAACACGGGCCACATGGTGGGATGAACGGATGAAAATGGAGAGAGAAAATCACAGTGTTTGGCAACTGGGAGCTGAGGGCGTGTCCCCATGGGCTGTGTTTTAGTCTTCTCAGGGTGCTCTAACAAAATACTATCAACTGGGTGGCTTAAATAATAAAAATTCTCTCACTGTTCAGGGGCTGGAAGTCCAAGATCAAGGTTACGGCAACTTGGTTTCCCATGTGGTCTCTAGTCCTGTCTTGAAGATGGTCGCCTTCCTACTATGCGCTCACATGGCCTTTCCTCACTGTGAGTGCACGGAGCAAGAGATAGAGAGAACTCTCCAGTGTCTCTTCTTAGAAGGATACAAATCCTGTCGGATCAGGACCACAGCTTTAGGATCTCACTTAGCCTTGAATTATCTCCTCTAAGGCCCCATCTCCAAATACAGTCACACTGAGGGTTAAGGCTTTAACATACAGATTCTAGGGGGACACAGTTTAGTCCCTAGCAGGCTCCCAGCTGGTGGTGGGACTTGCTTCCTCCCCCTCTGTCCCTTCCTCTTACAGAGGGCCTACAAGGAGGCGTGGGGGTGACAGGCGATGCGGACCTGCTTCAAGCCTGGTCAAGGCTCCTGAAGTGAGGATCCCTTGCTTGCCATGGCAGCCACACCCTCATGTGCCAGAGTCCCCAGGAAGCAGTGCCCCGTTTCAGCCACAGCATAGGAGTCCAGGTCCTTCCCAGCATCTGCAGCACGCAACATCGGAGAGGACAGCATCTGGCTGGAACGGGGGAGCGAACACAGACGGCCCAGGGGAGGCACTGACCTTAAGTTTTGCAGCTCCATAAACAGCCCGGGGAACCCACACTCCCACCTGCAGCTGATCTGCCTCCAAGAACCTTTCATGCTTGCTCTGCATTTGATTTCCTCCCTCCAGTGGCCTCCCGCTCCCCATAAAACTCAATCTCCTTTTGTTTTCAATTCAATTAAGGGCCAATAATTCCACCCACAAGGCCACACATTGAAAGTGCTGTCAATAACCCAGCTGTGGCCAGAGAAAAGGCAGCTTGGAGAGAGGGACGGGGAGAAATCCCTGGGGCTCTGGCTCAGGTGAGCGGAGAGCTGGGGTTGAGCGGGGAAAAGAGGTCCTGGTGGGAGTTAGTCCTGACTTTTGGACTTGACCTTGGCACTCATTCTTCCCGTGATCTTGACCAGGAGCAGTCCTCCCTGGGTCTCGGCTCCTCCATCTGTAGAATGGGACCAAGAAATACAGCTGTGAATTGTTAGCTCCATTCTTCTCCGCACCCCGACTGCCTGATTGCTATTTCAAAACTAATTTAACAACTGATCTAAAATATATATATATATATATATATATACACCACATCCATGGCCCCAGCCAGGAAGTCCATTTGCAGGAACTTGGCCTCTAGAATGTTTGCACGGGTATGCAAAGACATTCATTTAAGTCTTTAACTTCATCAGTCACTGGGTGGGGGTAGGGGGAGGCGATTACACATACTGTGCTACAGTCGTACTTTGGAATACCTTTCCGTTGTTAACGAGAAAGGGGGAAGAGCTATGTGCACCGTTATAGAAAGATGATCAAACTATATTAAGGGAAACTTGCAGAAATTATGTGTGTGTGTGTGGGTGTGTGTGTGTGTACAGTATGTGTATATAGCATGCATATGTAAACATATATGTAAGTATGTATTTCTTTAATTAAGAAATAAACCATATTATAAATAGGATACAGATCCAAACAGAAATGAAAGCGATAGGGGAAGAGCACAGCAGGCAGTTTTGTGTGTGTGTGTGTCCCAAAGGAATCATAGCCCACTTTAAAATAACAGATTTTTGAGTGGAGGGGTGGGTAGTTTGGGACTTCGGAATTTTCCAATGAGTATAAATTACTTTATAATTAAAATGTATATAAACCTATAAAAGGAAATGAATACCTGCTTGTGGTTAAGAACTGGAACCTTGTATTAAGGTAAAAGGAAGAATATTTAATTCCCACTACTCAGCGATAACCACTGTTGACATTTTTATTCATTTCCTTATGAGTCTTTTTCCTTATTCACATACACATATATTTTTATAATAAAGTTGGAATTATGCTCCATGAGAAATTTTGTAGCCTGCTTTTCCACTTAACGTTTTCACGTCAGGATTTTCCCAGAGCAATAAGATTTACCTAGTAATCATGCGAGGAGGCCCTGGGATAGCCTGGCCACCTGCACTTGCTCCAGCCCCCTCCGTGTTGGAATTATCCACTAATTGCTAGGCCGCTCCGATGGACCGGCTCTCCCCCAGATCAGGGACACTGCCTTCCTGTTGTTTCACTAGGATCAAGCCCAGTGTCCTGTACATAGTAGGCGCTTGATAAATACTTGCTGAATAAATTAATCAATAACAGATGGAATGAGCAAATGCAATTATATTTAAAATGGGTACAAAATAGCGTCTCCTGAAGCCCCAGTTGTCAGGCTCAGAGGCTTCCTCCATGTCTCACCTTTAGAAGCCAGGGAGGGAGGGGGGAATCCCAGCGCCACCCGTCTGTATGGAGGCAGGTCTCCGTCCCTGCTCCTCTGAAATCTTTCATTTTGTCTCTGATGCTCTGAGTCACTGCAGGGTGGGAAATTAGGCCCTCATCACCCAAGCTTGGCTTTGAACACAGCCCAAACAAATTGCTGCGCTGGTCCCTGGAGGGGAGTGTCATTTCATCCACATAAGAGGGATGTGATTGAAGCCAGGGAGTGGTGCAGCTGGGATGTCAGTTTCCCAAGGCAGCCCATGGCGCAGGGAGAGCTCCAGCGGCCGCGGGCGGGTGAGTTCCCAGGTGGGATTCCAGATGCCCGGGTGATAGCCAACATCTGATAAAAGCCTTTGAGGTTTGAGTCTTAGGTTCAAAGCTTCGACTTAACAGAACTGTGTTCAGATGCCCCTTCGCCACTTCCAGAGTGGCTTACAGTTCTGCAAGCCTCAGTTTCACGTCCTTAAAATGGGGACAATAGTAGAAGTCATCTCTCAGGGACTTGTGAGGGTTCAGGGAGATAAAGTACTTGACATCCTTAGCGCGGTGTGCATAGCTGGATGCGATCAAGTCTGACCATTAGTCGAGAATCTCTGGGGTCTTTTGCATCAAATCGGAATTCCTTTTTTGCCTGCTACGTGTGGCCAGGTCCAATTTCATTAGATTTGTGTAGCCCGCTGCTTTTGCCTTTGTAGACATGAAGCCACTCCATCGGGAGAAGCCGTGTGACTTGGCCTCAGCCACAGACACTACATGTTTTCTTGGTGGTTTGGGAGAGGATATCAGGTAGCCGTGATGGAATGTCTAAATAAATGATGGGGCACAGACCCACATCACTCAAACATCTCTTGGAAAAAGGTCCGAATCTGGCAAGAGGAAATTGAGCAAAGAACTATGAACATCCTAGAGTGAGGTCCAAAATTCCAACTCCACGAATAATGAAAACTATGAAAATAGCCCAGAAGGCCACATTCAGGAACCAAGAACTGTGCCAAAGGCTTTGCGTACATACCTTACTTAACTATACTCATTTGCAGCGGAGGACCCCAAGGCTTGGTCTGCATGCCCACCATCTTCCTGCTAGTAGATTGATCACGTGGAGACTCAAAGCAAGAGAAAGTACCACTAAGGACCCATACTCTTAGCCCATGTGCCTGCCATCTTGAATGAAAGGGTTATTAGGTTTTGATTCACACCATGTGTGTGATTCAAGGGTCTGGAATATCGAAGAGGAGAATATGTCCCTAAAGGTCTGCATGCCTGCCAAGAGGCTGGCTGTCAGTCACCCCCACATTTATTCCTGCAACAAAGAGGAGGTCAGGAGAGACACAGGCCAGGTATTGTGCTAAGCAGCGGATCGAGGGTGGACTAGTCAGAGACAGTCCCTGCCCTCACGGGGCTCACAGTCTAGCAGGAGAGACAGACAAGAAATAAATAACCCCAGGGGTGCCCTAAGGGCTGTTCCAGGGGACTGAGCCCTCATCTAGAATTCCCTAGGCACCCTGGTTCTTCCCCTAGGGGCACTGAGGCCCTGGCTGGGGGAAACTACCACCTCTTTGGAGAAAAATATACATATGGATACTGAGCAACCCGCCTGATGCATGGCAATTGCACAATGTTAGCTGTAATAATATTAATAAAAGCAGCCACTTCAACCTGAACCATTGACTTTTTGGACCTGCCAGACAACTTCGGGCTTATTTCTGTTCAACTTTACCTTATTGGATTTGGTAGATGGCTTTGCACACCCAGAACCCCAGACAAAGGCCTTCTGTCCTAACTTTGAGGATTAGTGGGAGTGATTTGTTTTGGATCCTATGTCTCATGATTCCACTGGTTCAAGACCCCTTCACGTCTGAGCTTGTTTAAGGGCTCAGCCCTGGTCACAAAATTTGTCTACACTCAGGCCTTCGGTAGTCCAAGATTTTACTCTAATTCATCTCAGTGGGACTGGGGTCCCTGATATGCTGAGCCTGGGAATGTCATCTGCAACCTAAAAAAGTAAAATAAATATCACTTTGGTAGGAAAAGAAGTCCTTTAAACAAAATCAACTCTAATACAACGCCTCAGCCTCCTTCCATTTCTCCTGTGTAAACACAGCGTATTGTGTTGCCTTGATCAAAGATGGCCTTTGGATGCTGGGCTGACTCCACAGTCCCATTTCGCAGATGAAGAGACTAGGGCCACCCACGGACGTGATCTGGCCAGCATTCTGGGAAGCCTAAGTTGGGTGATGAATTTGTTCTTGGTCCCAGCATCTCCCCACCTGCCTGGAGCTGGAAATCTCATCAGGCGGGGTTTCTCACAGAGCCCCTGCCTTTCCTGGGCTGCCCCTTGCAGGGAATGCTAGGAAAACAGCCTCTTACAAAGTGTTTCAGAGTTTCTGCTTTCCAGCCTTACTCTGCACCAGGAAACACCAAAAAGACAGATGTCACAGTGTCTTGTCTTGGGTGGAAAGTGTTCCTTTCGCTCCCCACCTTCACTTCCAGGACCCCCTGGTTTCTCGCTGGAGTCTAATGAAAATTCCTTACTCTCCCTCTTAGCTCCAGCCAGTGGGGGTGAGGAAGAGGAGTCTTGGCCACAAGTCCCAGGCCCCACCTTTCTAAAGCTCAAATAACACGTAGAGCTATTTTGAGGAGCAACATGAAAAGATTTCTAATATTTACTTAAATCAGTGCATTTTACAATTAGCTTTGAATTTCTACAAAGTAAGTCAACACGAATTCCTTATGTCTCATTTTTGTAGGAAGCCCCTTCACCTCATTATTATTAACATAATTATGAAATGATAAAATTCAAATTATCAACAGTAATTTAATATGACAGAAAATGCTATTTGAATCTAAACTAGCCATGCCATGTTTAATATAGGAAGGCAGTATTTTAGATCTATATATAAACTCTGTATCATTTAGGAATGGCAATGAGGACAAATAAAAGAGACCCAGAATGGCAATGGTTTAAATAAATAAAGGGATTTTTTTTTCCTCTTGTGTCACAGAAATCGAGAAATACCTAATCTTTTCTGTACTAATATTCTTAGCACACAGTCACCTAGTTCAAGATGCCTCATGGTCACAAATAGTTCCTGTGGCTCCAGCTATTACATCTAGCTCCCTGCAAGAAGAACGTAGAAGGAAGGAAGCATAGATTACAGGTACGGCTACATTTCTTTTTAAAGAGCCTGCTCAGAAATTCCACCTAACAACCTCAGTTTATGATGCACTAGTAACTTTATACCTAAGGGAGGTGGGAAATAAAACTTTTTAGCTGCCAGCTCTAGTTCTGTTTCCTAACTTGTATCATTCCAAAGCAGAGAATGTTTTTTCAGATAGCGGTGTCCTTCAAAATGGCAAATCTTTGCTTGTCTGCTCAGGAGATCATCAGAACTCACCTTTAACTCAGTCTAACTACCAATCATAGTAAAGCATCACTTATGAACATGAGAAGGCAGTCTGCTTTGCAGGAATCATATTTGGAAATCATCATTAAATGAGCATCTAGTACAATGACCACCAGCATCAGGAACAGAGAAGGGGTCTCCGCTGTCTATTTCCTACTGCCCTCATTGCCAGTGAATGGCAGAACTGGAGTTTATTTCTGTACCCAATCACATGTGAGTCTGGAGCTGACACAGGAGACCACTGTGTTCTAGCCTCCCGCATGGTGAGACCGCTTCTCTCCTGCATCCCACCTTCCGAACGCCTGCAATATCTTCACTGGAACAGCACAGTGAAGCCGTTTGCTCTTAACTCAGCAGGCATGCAACTGTGAAGGCACACACCAGTCCAGGCACCTGAGGCACACGGAAGCCCTCGATGGTCACATCATCACGGAGGTTAGAGGCAGTTTTCCAAGTTACAGTATAAATGAGAAAACAAAAACAGAGAAGTGGACTCTTTGGGCTATACTTGTGGGTCCAAGTGTGGGAAACAATGCCTTCCTTCTGCCACCAGGCAGACAATTTTAAAAGGGTCCCCCTTTATAAGGGGGCCCTTGAGCTCATAGAGGTCATTTGCTGCTGTTCTGGAACCCAGCAGAAGGGTTACCTTGTTTCAGAGAAGGAAGTCCCCTCAGTGAAGGTCACACAGCCTATGACGATCAGGGCTGAGACTCAACCTTGCTCTGCTGGAGAGTTATGCAGGGCTGGGCTCTGAAGCCTTTTGCAGTATTATACCCGAGAGCTAAAGCCCCTGAATTGCCACCATCATCCCCACGACTCCCCAAAGCAGAAGAGACCCTCTAGGCTCCAAAGACCCTCAAACGTCAGATGAGGACTCAGAGATGATCCAGAGCAAAATGCCCATTTTACAGATGGGGAAGCTGAGTCACTGGTGGGTGAGAAGCACTCAGCTGGGAAGACAGTGACAAAGCGGGGGAGGGTGTTTCTTACAGAAATGGTCAGAAACCATTTCCCTGCAGCAGAGTTCCGGGGGATAAAGGGCCAAAACAAATCAACCAGGCAACAACCAGGAGTCATCATGGAAATCGTTGTATCTGGAGATGTGGGAATCCGACCACAAACTAGATAAACAAAAATGAAGTTGGGTGAAGGGAGTCCAATTCCTCGTGCTTTATGCTGTGTGAACTTGGGCAAGCTCAAGACCTTCCCGAGCCCCTTTTGCCCTTGACTGTCATGAAATTGGCAATAAGCACTCTAACTCCTCATCAGGCCACTGCAGAGATTCCATGAGATACAAGAGCTAAACCCTCTGGTGGTAGAGAGTGGGGTTAGAGCTCGTCCTTTGGAAGCCCCAATCCAGCTCAACCACTCTCCCGCCAGGCTGCTTGACACACGCATGCCTCAGTGTTCCCATCTGTAAAATGGGAATGATACCCGGTTGCAGGTATGTCAGAGGGTCGTGGAGAGAACGGGATGAGCTTCTGCTGTGTGAAATCCCCGCAGTCGTGACAGGCACACAGCAGGTGCTTTGCAGGTGTTGGCTCCTATGGTCATTCTTATTACTGTTGTTCTTATCTCTGTCCAAGGCAGCCATGCTCACCGGAGCCGTCTCTCAATAGCCATCACCTGTCCCTATTCACCGTAATGCCATTCTGACTTAAGAGCACAATGCCTGGCACTATTATCATTGGTATTATTCACCACGTACTCTGGATCCGTGACCTGCTCCATGAATAAGCCAAGCGAGGGAATGAATGAACGATTCTATCACAGTTGTGGGACTCCCTGCCCTGCTCCCCTCACTGGACCATTGTCTGCCGCCCCCGATATGAAGGCGCCTTTCACACTGCCTGCACGCATCGGACTCCTAATCCACCCTTCTTTGGTTTAAGAGTCATTACAAAGTGCTTAATTAATTAAGCCTCGCTTAATCACCAAATGTTTGCATGCGAAACGAGTTCCCGGGAAGCAGGGCACTTGACATGTTCTGTACAGAAATAATTATGTGAAGCAGAGGGGAGAGGAGGGGGTGGGGACAGGAATTCAGAGCCCGGACATTTCATTCAAGAGCCTCGGGCATTCATCACCGAAGGGGAATTAAAGGGATTTAGCTGGAGCAATGGGAGAACTCCCACATTCCAGCAGGATGAATCACAGGAGGGGCCCCGCCCAATGGGGGCTGCAGAAGGCATGGAGCAAGGACTGGGGGGACTTGTGGGGTCAGGGGGAGGGCTGCAAGGGGGTGTAGGGATCTGCCTCTCGTGGCCCCCATGGGGACACCTCCTCCAGGCACCACCTTGGACAGGGCTCGTGTTGGTGATGCTATGAGTTGATCTGAAAGTATGCATGGCTGCCACTGAATCCCACCCCTGGGCTCCTGGTCCAGCATTTCCCACAAAGAACTGGATTAGTTGGTAGGAGGATGAACTTACTTTTCTTATCTCAATGGCTCTATGTCTATTTTCATAAGTATTTGGAAAAAATATATAGAGAGAACTAGCACCTCATTCTCTGATTTCCTGGTTTTTATCAAATCAAAATTATTGTAAAGGAAAGAGTAACTCTGAAAAGGTAGAACATAGATGGGACCAAAGTCAGGAAAGGGGGTTTGATTGGGGTTTGGGAAATCTCTTCCTGTCACGATTTCACTGCTTCCCTTGCAGGTGAATCGCAGTAGGGGCTCCCGACCCGACCTTGTGCTGTCAAGGGCTCTTATCAAACCCATTTTGCAGATTAAGAAACCGAGGCTCAGAACACACAAAACAGCATCTCTACTCTTCAGAGATGTTGGTGGCAGGATTATACTGTCAGGAAACCTTGCAAACAATGTCAATAGAAGCCAAAAAAAAACAAAGAATAATAAGAAGCACATAAAAGATTGCTGGATGTCTATGCCTTATCCCGACCTCCAGACTTCTGTGTCTTTCTTTGTCTAGATGGAACATCATAATGCTAAGTTTAAAAAAAAAAAAAAAAAAAGCAACAACAACAAAAATCCAACTGAGAGCAATGCAAATGATTCATGCCATAGAAATGCAAATGAATTTTGTCCAGTGGAATGTAAGCGATTATTGCCCTAAAGTTATCGACTAATTTTGCACCTACTTATAAATGAATCCCAGCATTTCCAAATGCCTCTCTCTCTCTCTCTCTCTGTGTGTGTGTGTGTGTGTTGTCTGAAATCTGCTTTGAATTGATTATGCCGTCATTTTGGCTCCCTCATTAATGAATGAGTTAAACACAACCTTGATGTGCATTCATTTTATAATTGCACTGGAGTTGCAATGTTGCCTTTATTTAAAAATTCTCCTTTCACAGTGTTCACCCAATAAAACACCCTTATTCTGTGATTGAAGGAGAGACCAGATCAAACAGGCACATGGATGTTTTGGATCTGAATTGTCAGGTGTATGTGTGTGTTTCGTTCTCGGGCAATGTTCCATCTTTTCCGCCTACCGCCTCTTGTTCGAGCTGGTCACTAGCTCTGGTGTCGTCATCTAGGGGTGAGCAGAGGCTGAACAAAGGGCTCCATGGGAGCCGCAGCTTCCTGGGATGTGCTGGGCCTGGGCTTCCAGAACATCTGTCCAAAGTCATGTTTCCCTCCAGCCCAATGGGATGGGAGCCGGGAATACAAATTAAGTTGATTTGTAGAAAATAAAAAGCCGTGACATCTCGTACACTCCTGAGTGGTGGGCACGACTCTGGCCTGGGGGTGCCAAGGGTAGCCTGAGTTTACAGACGGCTTTATATGCAGTGGCTCATGTAAGCCTCATCCTGCCATGAGCTGCGGCCTTTGGTTGGTTCCACTTTTCTTATCGGGAGGAATGGGGATCAGAGAGAGGGAGGTGGTTCCCCAAAGCCACACAGCAAGTCAGAGATGCCAACCTGTCCCAGAGACTGTGTACTAAATCAGGACATCAGGAGTTCCCAAAAAAGAAGAATTGGCCTCCCCAGGGAGCTTGCTGAAATGCAGATGCCAGGGCCCTCCAGCCCTGAGATGCTCACTCAGTAGGTCTTGGGAAGTGGGCAGGATTCTGCTTTTAACCAGGTCAAGTAGTTGCATAGCCAGACTTGGAGAAAAGGCATCATCCTGGATTAACTGAGGTGCGTGAATTAATTCTAGTGTGCAAGCGCCAGATAAGAAGGTGTGGCAGAGAACACCTTGGGAACAGTGGGAGGGAAAAGAATCATCAAGCAGTGTCCTAGAGGGCCTGGGGAACAAGCCAACATCATCAGAATCCCCCACTAGTCAGGCCTGGGGCAGTCTGGGATGGGACAAGCCAGTCCTCCATTCTCAGAGCTGGAAGGACGCCTACAATCCTTCTACTCTACAGATAGGGAAACTGAAGCCCAGAGAGGAAAAGGGGTTTACTGAAGGCCCCACAGCTGAAAACAGGCAGAGAGAGCAAAATCAGTACTCAGGGATCTTAGTGTTCAGTGGACCTCAGCCTTAGTACTCTAGGATCTTAGTATCCAGGGGACCTCAGTCTTAGTATTTGGGGATCTTAGTACCTAGGAGACCAGTCTTAGCCTTTGGGATCTTAGTACTCAGCAGATTTAGTCTATTTTCCCTAAAGTCACTCACTCTCATGCTCACTCACTGACTCACTGATGCATATCATTTGCTCACTCATTCATTTATTCATTTAGTGAGCATGTATTAAAGCCCCTCTACCCACCACGCATCACTATGTATTAAATAAACACTTAGGGAGGAAATAAGAATGAAGCCAAGTGACAGAGAGACAGGGGAAGTCCCTCTGGAGTCTGGCAGTGCCAAAGCACCTACTATGTGCCAGGCTCTGAGTTAACTTCTGGCGACCCCAAGATGAGTAAAACCTGGTGGTCCCTGACTCAAATGGCTCAAGGACTGATGACGGAAGGAGACAGGTCAACTTGCCATTATAATTCATGTGACGAGCTCTCTGACGCGGAGAAAAGTCGAGAAGGGCGGGGTGGGGGTGGGGGACGACCAAAACCCAGGCTGGCCAGGAGTGCATGTTGGAGAAGGTGTCATCAAGCCAAGACTGGAAGAATGTGTGGGTGCTAGCCCATGGGAGGAGTGGCATTCTGGAAAGAAGGAACAATGGCTAGGGACTGGGGAGCAGAGCAGCCTAGGAGGCTCAGGTGGAGCGCTGGGTTCAGAGGCTGCAGCGCAAGGCAGGGGCCAGGCTCTCTGGGAGTTGTGTTGTGGGCCACGAAAGCCCAGTGTGCTTGGGGTCCTTTGGGAAAGCTCTTGCAGGCTCCAGCTTCGAAGTTGGGGCCACTGTTTCCAACACACCCACCACTGCACATGTGTGGCTTTGAGGGTTCTCCCTCTGTCTCGGTCTCCCTCTGAGCTGGCCCTTTCCAGAAATCCAATAGCTGCCACTGAGCCATGACTCTCCTGGACGCCTCCCCAGGCTGGGAAAGTTCCTCAGTGCTGCCAGGAGAAAGCCCCAGGTTGGGTGCCTGAGAACAGGATAGAACTCTGCAAGGGACAGACAAGACACTTCACCTTATGAGAGAGAGAGAGAGAGAGAACAATTCAGAAAGATAACCTTGGTTCTGATTCCCGGAAGGAGAGGCTGACCCCTCGCCAGAAAGACACACAGAAGGAAGAGAGGACTCCAAGTCTCTTCCAAACTTGGTCATCTTGCTTTAGAGGCAACTGGGTTTTCTCAGCCTTGAATTGCAGGGCGGAACACTGGGGGAGGGATTTGGGTTCCTCATTGTGGAAAGGGTGGGGATTCTTGGAGACTTTCGGCTTGCTCTTAAGCACACAGTTGGGGAGAGATGGGAAGCAGCTCAGAACTCGGGCTCTCCACTTTGCCTCCCTTGAAATGGAGGTTTGCTGGGCGGCCGCAGGTGCAGAGTTGAAGATTTGGTCTGCAATCTTGCTCTGTGACTCTCCTGGCTCCTCAGGTCCTCCCATGACACCCCCAAACATAATCTGCACTTGTCAATCACCACCATCTCTGGCAGGTGTTATGCTCACTACTTGACTTATCCTGGGTCTCCCTCCCTTGCTCTGAGCTCTGAGGGACCCCCAGTGCCCAGCCCTCAATATTTTATCAGTGGGTGAGTAAATGGGCACATGGGGCACTCTGTCGAGTTGTCGATACATCATTTTATTTCTCTCAACCTCAGTCTTCACATCTGTCGAATGGGGATGATGTTCTCTCCTTGGTTGTTTATGCATGCCCTGTGTGCGTGGCTGGGCTTCAGTATGTGACAGTTCAGCAGTGCAAATGTCCCTGTGGACACCGATGGTGCTATAGAACCCAGCAGGCTCTGGTGATTTACTTTGTTCTCTGTCTTTGAAATCAAGAGGAATTTGGACACATCGAAGTAGGTTCTGTCTGCATTTCCTCCCTTTGCTTGTTTACACGTGCTAAACGCCTACTGCACTGTGGATACTTCCAAATATAATTTCTCAAGCACAAAGTCCCAATCGGGCACCCAGGCTGCCGAGTGAGACAGGATTTAGCATGTGTGCCATTTATGAGCAAGAATCTTTGCAATAGCACCTGTGTGGGGAGGGAAGAGGGAAAGTGGTTGGAGGGAGGAGCTGAACCTGGAGACAAGACAGGACAGTAGCCGATCAGCTCCACGGGCAGCCCCAGAGCTAGACTGGCCCTTCAGAGTCCCGTAGGCTGGGCCACCTTGAGGCCCTCAGTCATTGCATGTGACCTCGAGGAAGTGGGTCTCTGGAGCGGGGCTGTCCCTGAGCTGGGCTGTGGCTGTCTGTCCATGACAGCCCTCCCAACCACTGGAGCCAAGAAGCCTTCCTTGAAGGGTGCTCTGGGAGGTATCATGCAGTGTCCTTTGTCCTACTGTGCTAGGTACCATGATCTCCACTTACAGATCAGATTGTAACGCAGAGGCTTACTCGGATGGACCACCTTGCCCAAGGACACACAGACAGCAGGTGCCAGGACTTTCCACCTTCAGAGCCGCCCAGCGCACTCACTACCACTCCTGTACTGCACAGACCTGCGCCAAGCAGCCAAAAGCACACACTCTGAGCCCAAGTCCCTTCCTGTCAGCTGGCGGGCCTGTCACCCAGCGCCTCTCTGTTTTGCCTGAAGCCCTCGAGGCGGGGTGGCTTCCCAGCCCGAACTCATCTATCCACTTGTGTTTATTCTGAATGCAGCCAACAGCTGCTGGGAGCCAAGGCTGCCAGCTCTGCTGAGCCTTGGGGACATGTCTCCCCACCCATTTCAGAGACTACTCCTCTGCTAGCTGTTTCTGAGAAGCCCAGCTTCTCCCCCTCCCTTTCTCCTTCCTAGCCACGTGCCTGGCTTTCAAAGGAGCCTGGGAGGGTGGCAAGACAGGGGGATGACGACTGGAAAACAACATCGAGGATGCGTATGTTTAGGGGGGAGGAGGATGGCTACACGAATCCTACTTTGGATCCCAGCTCAGTTTCATTTTGAAAGTTTGTCTTTTTACCAAATGCACCAACTTATAACACAGCAGGCTACGGACAGTTAAATGCCTGGGTTTATTAGAAGGCAGACTGGAATTCTGATCTGTGTTTTGCTGTGTGACATTGACTAGGTGTTTTCACCTCTCTGGGCTCCTGATTCCTCACCTGTGAAGCGGGTTGATGATCTCAACACTCGGGTCTGTTTGGAGGACTCAATGTGAGACCATTAAGGGCACTGCAGTGGACCCAATAGGCACTTTGTCAATGAGATCAATGAGTGTTAGCACTTGCATTGTACTTTGTCTAACCAGACTGTCGATGGCCCTGTCCTCCACCGTTCCCAACGCTCCCTCAAGCTGGCATGGCGTTTTGCAGCTCACTGTGTAGTACATGCTTCGTCCTTGAAGATGTCGGGATTTTTCTCCAACCTGCAAAGCAGATCTCTGCTTGCCTCTTCCAACCATCCCCAGAGGACCAGTTTGGCACACACCCTTCAGTTCTGTGCTGGGCCCCCACTTCCTCTAGAAAGCAGTTGGTAAACTTATTCTCCAAATAGTAAATATCTTGGGTTTTGGGTGACACCTGGTCTCGGTTGCCGGGAACGGATTCAACTCCACCATCATGGTGAGGACATGGCCACAGGCGATCTGTGCACTGATGGCACAGCTGTATTTCCATCCAGCTCTATCAGTGGACGCTGACATTTGACTTTCGTATCATTTTCATGTGGTATGAAATATTATTTTGACTTTTTAATAAATCGTGTTAAAAATGTAAAAGCTATTCTTAGTCCCCACGCAAGGAACCAGGCTGTGGACCAGATTTGACCTGGGGGAGGAGGTGTAGTTTAATGACCCCCTACTCTAAGGAGGTCTTTGTTACCTGTCCCCCAGTCAACATACCTTAGGGGGCCTTTGTTGAGGTTTCCATGGGGTTCCTGAGTTACCCTGCCCAGCACTGACCACAGGCCATCAAATGGACCTGTTTGTGGACTGTGACCTATTTGAGGCAGGCACCAGGTCTCCCTGACACCTAAAACCCTCAACACCCAGCACACAGTATGTGCTCAGTACCATGTGTCAAGAAAACCCCAGTATGGATGAACACACCCTTGTAACAGCTCAACGGAACAAATATTGTCAGGAGCCCATTTCACAGAGGTGAAAACTGAGTCTCCACCAGGGAAAAGGATTATCTCAACATCACCTAGCTGCAACAGTGACTGACCCAGGACTCCCAATGACCCATAGCGTCCTATCACTTGAGATCCAGAGTGCTGGATTCTGCACTGCCAGAGCCCTAGGCTGTGAGCTCCATGAGGCAGGGACTGCACACGTCCGGCTCGCTGCTGAGTCCCCAGCACCTATACCCACATTCACACAGAGTCAGGTGCTCCAAGATCCGTCTCTGGTGCAGTGAAAGCCCATCCAACGCCAGGCAGTTCCGTATTCAAGCCCTCCATCAACTATCACTATAAACCAGGAGTGCAACCTACAAATCAGCTTAAAGAATACACATTAATTAAAAAAAAAAATTTTTTTTTTTTTTTTAAGGGAGAGAAATAAAAGCAAAAAGCAGTGAGCCCCACTCCCGCCAAGCAGCCTCCGCTGAGTCAGACGGGTGATCCGTCCACAATAATCAATGGCTCATCATCGCGCGGTTTCCCTCCTCCGAATGCACACATAAATACAGAAAGGGGCGGGGCGCGTGTAGACAAAAGGACTGCGAAGGCAAAGATGCCGCTGGCCAGTCCAGAAAGTCACCTCTCCAGAGAACGATGCCCAAGTCTGCTGCCAAGATTGGAGATGCAGGGTGCAGACCCCAGCCTCAGCCAAGAGGACTGCAGCCCAAAAGCCGCCCCTCCCCCGCCCGACCCCAGATGAAGTGGGTTCAGCGCGAGTGCCAGCCGTCCACAGCAGGTCCCCGGTCCAAGTGGCTCCCCACGGCGTGTTTGATCCTCAGCCCAAATCGCGCCCCAGAGCCCGACCCGTGGAGCAGGCCCAAGTGGCAAGAGGCCTGGGCGGGAGAGCGAGGAGCTTTATCACATGCACTGGCTTCTTGGCGGAGCCCCTTGGCTGCACTTCACAGGGGCCGCGCGGCCCCCTCGGCAGAACCTCGTCGAGTCCCACTTGTTGACGGCGGCCTTGTAGTAGGATTTAATGGTGGAATAATATTTACACTGCAGACTCCTCGGGAGGTGTCCTAAACACCGTAAAAGGGATTTTCAGAGCTTAATGAGCGTTAGTGAAGTCAAGACAGGATAATGTGGCAACTGGTGGCTCTAATCTGATCTGGCACTTTCTACGCAGTAAGACTTAGTGGGGCAGAACCGTGTGGAGAGCTGGCAAAAGTAGCTTTCTCGCTCCTTCCCTCCTCTCCCAGCTGATGGAGGGGCCAAGAAGCCCCAGGCTCATGCCTGGGAAAGCCTGGAGGTGCCTGGAGGGGCTTTTTAGCAGGTGGGTGGCCAGTGGGGGAGACAGCTCTGTTTTGTTTTGTTTTGTTTTCTTCCTTTTTTCTTTTTTCATTTCTTTCTTTTTCTGAAGACGGCACAAAATTTCTAAGACTTCTTTTTTAAAAAATGGATTTTGAGATCTCAATACCAGATTTGATCTCCTGTCCTGTGGATCCAAAACGCCTCAGCCCCAATCCATTCCTTCGTTTAAGTCAGAAGAGACACACCTCCTAAGGTGAATGTGACGTCAGCTTCATGTGAATGGAGCCTGTGTTGGTAGTTGGTGCTGTTAGTCCCAGGGGATCTTTAATGATTACTAATCATATAGAAATAAGAACTAATTTACTCAGGTTTTCATGATCTTTTTCCCAGAGATCAGCAACAGAAAAATATATGTAGGAGATGAGTCCATATATATACCTTAGGAATTCCTAAAATTAATTCCTTTTTCATATCATTGGTCTGCAAAAAATTAAAGTGGTGAAGCCAATGGATTTTGTACTAAACTTTTTTTTTTTTTTTTGGCATGGAGCCCAACATGGGGCTTGAACTCGTGACCCTGAGATTAAGAACTGAGCTGAAATCAAGAGTCAGATGCTTAAAAACAGAGCCACCCAGGTGCCCCTGTCTTAAACTTTTAAATGGGTTCCAGATCCTTCTTTTTCACCATTTTATTATTCAAAAAAATGCAAAGACAGAAAACTGCAAAGAAGTTTACAACAAACTTTTAATGAAAGTTTATGAAAAGTCAGAAATGGTTATAAAGCTTAGTTTCCCCACCTGGAATCTACCATTAGCATTGGCCCACTTGCTTTTCCATATCCGTCCATCTAATCCAACCCTCTGTCATCTATCAATCTACCTTATTTTTTGATGTATCATGAGCAAACATTTTGGCAACACAATATAAATATTTGCAGTTTTTAGGTTAAAAAAAAGTATATGATCTTTTTTTTACAGATTGGGGCATTGAGTTCTAAAGAGGGAATGAGATTGGCCCTGTGTTCAGCAGCACATTAAAGGTAAAGCTAGATTAATAATCCAGACTCATGACCCCTGGTTCAGGGCTCACAATAAGGATAGGTCATGGAGTGCCCACTGTGGGTCCAGGTACCGTAGCAGACTCTCTCTGATTTACCATTTAATTTATTTCGTTCATTCTTTCCTTCATCCATCCAGCAGACTACTCACTATGCCAGTTCCCGAGCCCTGCACCTTCTTCAGGTGCACAGACAAATAATAAAACCATCTGATCGGCAAGGAGCTTACCCCTAAGTGCCTGAGAATCATCAATCCTTAATCCAATTGGTATTTTTTTCCCACTTAAACAGGGTAAGAGTCACATGCACTAAAATCTAAAATGATGCTTTCTTCAGCGTAAAGGAAATTGCTGCAAGTATTTCAGAAATCTCAGTTATTAGAGCAAAGACGGAAGATCTTCACTCCAGAAAATGTATTTCTCTGTGTATGTGTGTATGCATGTGTGTATGCGTGTGTGTCTGCCTTTTCCCTTATTTGTTTATTTTGTTTGTTCGTTTCTAAACGTGGGCCATCACATACCACGTTTTCCCCTGGAAGGCTGAAGGATTCTGCTGAGTAAGGGTTCTGCTGAGGGTCTCCTGGGGAAAGGCAATGGTCCAAGAGCCCAATTCCCCACCTGGTAGGCAGAAAAGCCACATACAGGGAGGGGGATCTTTTCTCAACCCAGGTTACTCACAGGAGGCCTCTGGAGTTTGGAGAAATCTGCTTGGTTTTTTCCTGAAGTCACCTGGGACTGGGTTTCCCATCGAAGGCAGAACATCAACATTAAAAAAAAGAGGCCGTAATGACTTTATCATTGGGAAGTTTCTGTACACAGATCAGGGCTAGGTTGGCTGGCTACATTTACCTTGTGTATGGAGGTAGATAGGAGAAGGGGCATTACAGTGCAGATTCCTGGATTCTATCTATAAGGTTTCATGGGTTTGAAGTGGAACCCCCAAATCCTTACTTTCAAAATACTCAGTGCAGGGGTACCTGGTAGAGCACCTCAGGGTGCTGAGTTCAAGCCCCACAGTGGGCATGGAACCTACTTAAAATTTAAAAAAAATTAAAAATGCTCAGTGGCAGCAGAGGGCATTTTTAGGGCTGTGAAATTATGTATGATATGATGGGAGACACATGTCATTATACATTTATCAAAACCCACAGAATGTACTACACCAAGAGAGAGCTCTGTTGTAAACTGTGGGCTTTGGGACAGTGCCGTGTCAGTATAGATCCAAGGTTGGAACAATGTTCCATGCTGCTGTGGCATACTGTTGGGGTAGAAGGTTGTGTGTGTAGGCAAGACGTGTGTGGGAATTCTCTTTACTTTGAACTCAACTTTGCCATGAGTTTAAAACCGGACTAAAAAATAATTTGTTTGAAACACACACACAAGTCTGTGGGCTTGGGAATCCTAATTTAGTAGAACTTTCCCCAAAACACAAATCCGCTTAACAACACACCCACCAACTGGGCTTATGGCCAGTCTGCTTGTACACCTCTTGTGACAGGATGCTCACTACCTTACATACTTGTCCCTTTTCTTTTTGGAAGGCTGTGATTTGTTAGAGTTGAAGTAAGCCTCCTTGCAGCCTTGACCTTTGGAATCTAGGTCAGCCCTACACAGCCTTAGAGAGCAATTCCCTAATACGTACTCAGAGGCTTCCCTCCGAAGCACTATGGGAGGTTGGCTTACTGGTGTGATAAAACAGGCAGATTCATTGTTGCCCACCCTTGGGGATAATGTGCCTCATTACTCATGGGGCTCTGTGAGTAAATCCTGATGCTGTCGTGTACTTTTCTGGCCACTATCCTGCCAAGCAGGCCACATGGTCTGTTCTGCTATCACACACACAACATGGGCATCGCTAGACATCACCCATGCTATGCAAACTCACACAGTAAAAACCACAAGGCTTATGGGGAAATAGGGTCAACCAAGAAAACTCAAAACATTTACCAGGAACACATAAAAAGGAAAAAAAAAAAAAAAAGGATCAGTAGCATGATTTTATGCCTGCTAGATGGGTTAGACATCCCGGGATAACACAACAAACACGGCACTGTACCTTCACAAAGACCCGAGGTGTGCTGCGGATGGAGGTGTGGGAGGGATGGCTTGGGATGACAGATGGAAGGAACGCCGTCCGAAACTGAACGGGGCACGTGGCTCCCCACCCGCACTGTAAACAGGCTAGACAGTGGAGGGTCCGCGCATGTGCGCATGCGCATATGCGGTGTGTTGCCTGTGCTCCCAAGCCCTGAGGTTCAACTGGACGGAGTTTCCTGCATTTATCTAGTATTTCTCGTGAATAAAATCATACACGTGCAAATATGGAATCTGCACCTCACTCAAATTGTTCCCTGATAGATCAGTCGTGGTGGAACAAATCCCTGGTTTCAGAGCGAGTGTTACGGCTGAACTGTCCTGGACTTTAAAACTGAAACGCAGGCTAGTAAAAGAACCCTGGGCAAGAGTGAGTGCTCCTGCTTCGTCCTCCCTCCGTGTCTGACCTGGCTTAAGCTCCTAGCCCTCTCATGCTGTTGGCGCCCCACTGATAGAAAGACAAGGATTCCACGGTGCTGTCCGTGGCAAGGGTCCCAGGTGAAAGAACCAGGTGATGTATTTACAGGTGACGGGCTCATGAGCAGACATGAGCTGCAAGCCAGACCCCATCCTTGCTCCCTCCCCAGCTGCCCTCCAAGTCCTGGCAAGCTGATGGATCCCCCGTTCTGTACTGAGTTTGAGAATGAAGGGTGGATAGGGTCAGTTGCTAGAGAGGCCATGGCCCATGCTCCCTTTTAGATAGAGTATGTTTCCGTTGAGCCACAATTTCCATGCAACATTTTATGGCAAGAAAGCCCCTTTACTTCTGCTTCTCCATCACAGCCTCTCTGTGACTCTGTAAATGGCACAGAGGAGGGAATAGGTGTCCTCAGTGTTACACAGCATACCAGTCTAAGTTCTATACAAAAAAAAAAAAAAAAAAGTCAAATTGAATGTAGGTATTTTCAGCATGTTGGGATTTAACACAGGAGTGAGGTGTTTGGAGAACCACTGGAAGGATGGAAGGAGCAAGTTCTAGGTTGAACCTCTTGGACTAACTCCCGGAAACAGATAGAGCAGAGGCACCTGGACAGCCACTGTGGGAATTATGCTGGAATCAAGAACTTGCTTCAAGTACGCTGCCTCTGGGGACCCAGGATGCAGAAGCAAGACAGAAAGGTATTCGTTCCCACACCACACGAATGTCCCACTCCGCTTATGGCCACAGAGAAGATGAGGGAGACAATGGAATACCTTCATCTCCAGCCAGGGGAAGCCTGGTGGGCAGAAAGGGGAGAGAGATCAGAGTCAGGCAGCCCTATGGGCCCTACACCCAGCACCAGTTCCTCTGGGCTGCATGACCTTGGAGAAATCCCTGTCCCTTGAAGGCCTCCACTTCCCCATCAACAAAATGGGTCAATCGCTTCTCCCCTTCTGGATAGGCAATGAGGGCAAAAGGCCAGGCTGTACATTGAGCCTTCTGTTCCCTGGCCTCTGCCTGCAGGCCGTGCTCTCCTGCCAAAAGTCAGCAGGATCTGTGAGCTCAGGCCAAGAAACAGGGGGAAGGGGTGCGTATCCTGGAGGATAGATGTCTGCTCTGGGCATCTCTGCCTCACCGAAGCTGGTCCCTGCACCTGCAGCAGCCAGGACATCTTTTGTAAATAAATCAAGATTTATGTCTCCCACCTGAGGTGCTGTAGGGGGTGTGACAGAGGTTCTCACCTGCAAGTATTTCTCTTGCAGAGCACTTGCAGGGAACAAGCTCCATCAGAGATGGAGGTTACCACGGGGACCAGGAAAGCCACACATCACAAATGGCTGGGTCTGAGTCACAAGGTGACTTCTCTGTCCTGTTGCCATCAACACAGGCTGCTGTGGCTCCCAAGGAGAGTCCCCACCCCGTTCAAGCGGCTGAACTTAGTAAGGAACGGCTGTCACCGTTGTGGCCCATTTGGGGACTACACCCCTTTGAGCACCTGAGGACGGTGGCCCGAAAGAACCAGCAGGACACCAGAGGGAGGCCTGATTAGCTCTCCTGGCAGCCGGACCCAGACCTGGCTGGCGGCACCATATTGCTCACCGTCTGGCAAATAGACAGATTTTCACAAACCAGATTCCTCTTCCTGTGCCTGGGCCCTTCCTGTCCAACTGTTCTGGCATCTGTTTCTCTTAAAATGTATTTATTACCCCAAGAGGAATAATAATGGGCCCAGGTCTGGGGCCTCGGAGGCTGTATGGCCATCCCCCTCCCCACCGAGTCCTCCTTTGGCAGCTATCACACTGGGGAGAACGGTGTGTGCTCTCAGCCTGGCCACAGCTTGCCCTGCTCACAGGAGCCAGAGAGCTAGCAGACTGAAGGCGGGAGGCTGCGACTGGTAGTCAGGGGCTTGGGCCAGACTTATCTGTGAGTGGCATGGCCTTGGGTAAGCTCTGTACCTTTTGGAGCCTGTTTCCTCCTCTGTGAGATGGCCTTGAATACCCATGATCCCCAGGCTGATTAATTTCTCATTTTGCCTCTGAAATGAACAAAAAGCTTATGTTTGTGGAATTCGTTCTACCATACATACCCAAGAATATTCATTCATTCATTCATTGGATTGTTCAATGATCAAGCTCTCTGCAAGGCACTGGGGAACACTTTGTAAACAGGGTCTCCTCTGATGCTGCCAAGAGCCCTATGAGATGTGTATCTTTGTTCCTGAAGGAGAGATGGGAGAGGAAATACAGTGACAGTCAGTCCTAGGACAAGGACTTCACTGTTAGTTTGACCCTCTCAGGTTCATATTTAAATCTCCTTGCAGCTTACAGAGATGTGTTGCTGCCTGATCCTATTTGATTTCTACCGTAGCCCTATAGGGTAGTTAGAGAGGAGGACGGGGTCCATATTATGGTAAGGAAACCAAGACCCAGGGCGGAGAGTGATTTCCCTGAGTTACAAAGCAAAGGGCAGCACTGTCTGGAAATACAGAGAAACCAAACAGTCGGCAGACTCCCCTCATTGGCTCATCGGTGCTCTGGCTTACTAGGTGTCATAGCCAGTCGATTCCAAAATACACTGGTTTAGATTCTAATGTCTCTGAAATGGAAATTCATCCTACAATGATGGTGTGCCACACCTTAAAGGGTAGCTTGCTTTGTTTGTTAGCAGAGCGGCAGAAATGAAATTTGGGGCTTACTGAGCACCTAGTAGGTGTAAGAGGGCATGTGCTGGGCATTCCTCTGCTTTGCCCCCCTCACCCCTGGAGGAGGCCCCAGCAAGTTGAGATCCTTGGGGAGTTCCCAGGGAGAGGACTTTAGAGGCCAGCTTCATTCACCATGTTCCATCCCTCCCGCTCGATTTCCAGCCCAGGGGCTGCTCATGGATCTGTCTTTGAGGCACGAGGGTGAGGATGGTAAGGACCAATAGGAGTTTCTCAGGAGCCTTCAAGGCAGGGTTTTTAAATCTCCGTCCGGGTGCTGTACCCTCAGTCTGCACTCAGATACCTTCCCCAAACTCCCTAAACTCCCCGATCCCAAAAGGGCTCAGACAGATTACGGCAGCCTTCACTGGGAGCACACTAATGGCGACCCTGATGGCGTCACTCTGAGGTTTGGGGAATAACTGGGGTGAGATCATTTTGCTGGCTCAGCTACCACAGCTGGTTCCTGAGAGACAGAGCAGGGACTAGTGCAGGAGAAGCAAGTGGTTGCAGCCAAAACACAGTTAATGTGTTAGTTTGCTCTGGGCAGGCACCAAGCTGGGAGCAGAGCAGCCTGCACTGGGAGCGGATAGCCCCTGGCAGGGCTGAGCTGTGTTAGGAAACTCGTTGCTACCCCCATACCAAGACCTGGGGAGAGCATGGAAAATTAAGTCACAGCACTAAGGTATCTAAATGCATTGAGGGTAATTTACCCATTTATGGCATGTCTGGTTTCCTAGATAAATGGGGTGGGTAGACATCTCTGGAGCAAGGGACACCTGAGGAGGGCACTTAGTAGGTGATCCATACAAGAATGCATCCTTCGGAAGCAGGCAGAATCCCAGAGCCAGGCTGGAACTGGAAGGGCATTGAGAGGCCAAGTTCGTCATGTTCTTCCATTTATAGATGGGAAGCAGAAGAGAAGTGAGGCACCATAATCACATAGCAAGTTTCGTTGTTAGCAAGGTGGGCACGCAGCATCTTCCTTCTCTTAGTATAGTGCTTTCAAACCCATAGCTGCAACACACACACACACACACACACACACACACACACACTTAAAAGTATTTCAAGTAAGTTATTGCCAGGTGCAAAATTTCTGAAGTTGTTTTATACTTATATTCCATATAAGTTATGGTTATGCCATAGAGGAATAGATCCAGGTTATGTTAAAATGTGCTCAGGGAAAAGAATCAATCTGTCATTGATTATACTTAGTAAACCCTGAGAGACATGAGGTCAAATGGTTCTTTACTGCAGGACTTATCAGAGCATTTAAACTGATACTAGGGTCACCTGGGTGGCTCAGTCGATTGTCTGACTCTTGATTTTAGCCCAGTCATGATCTCAGAGTCTGCTTGTCCCTCTCCCCTGCCCCATCCCTTTCCCTGTGCTCTCTATTTCTCTCTCAAATAAATAAATAAGATTTTTTTAAAAAATGACATTGTGCATTCCTAAGCAACAAATAGTGATAGAGGATATGAATGAAAAAAAAAAATAACGCATCTGAGAGCCCAGGATATTATTTTCACTTCATTATCCATTTTCTTAGCATTATTAGCAAACAATTGATTTGTAATGCTAGGATAACAAAAAATAAAAATAAATAAATAGAAACATAGCATCTACCCAACCATCCATCCAACTATTCATCTGTCCATTCATCTATCAATCCAATCATCCATTAATTAGTCCACCTGCTTATTCATCTGTCCATTCAATCATATAACCATCTGCCTACCTGACAATACTTTCCTCCAACCATCTATCCATCCACCTGCCCATCCCAAATCTCACAATCCATCTATATATCCATATCCATCTCTCTATCACCTGACCTTTCATCCATTCATCCATCCTCCCAGTCATCCATCCATCCATCCATCCCTTCTCCAAATACACCCTGATCTCCCATTATATAACAGGTACTCTGCTAGTACTGGAAACTTGGAATGGGAAAGGGGTACAGGTACAAAAAGGACACACTTCTTATTTAAGAAGCATCCCTACAGTTTGTGAAGGAGAGGAGAGGAACAAGTGCTAAATCCACAACGGGAATTGGGTCACTTAGTCCTGACACAACCCTAGGGCGCGGGTATCCTTATTATCCCCATTTTATGGAACCAGATACCAGGACTCAGGAGGGAAACAACTTGCCAAAGGGCTCCAGCTACTGAATGATACAATCAGCATACAGACCTTGTTCTGACTCCAAAGCCTGTGTTCTCACACTCTACTTATGTTCAAAGAGGACAGACTAGAGTTCAATGCACATTTGACCTAGCTTCACCATCAGTGGTAACCATCAGTGGTTACCACACACCTACGCAATGCACTAGGATGCTAAGGCTACAATAGTGATCCTGACAGTTTCTCTCTCAAGATCTTAGAGGACCATCCCAATAGTGTGTAACATGGGTTATGGCAGGGTAGGGAAGCAGGGAAGAGCATCCCCCAACCCACACTAAGCATCCAAGGATCTTCCTGGAGACAGTGACTAAGCTGAGCGCAAGTTAGCTGGGCAAACTGAGGGCTGGTGGTGCCGCGAACAAAGAAGTGCATTCCAGGGCCATGCAGCAGCCTGTGCGAAGGCCTGGGGCAGGAGAGAGCAGAGTACAAGGGGGGGATCTACAGGGCAGTTTCCTGCAGGTTGAAAGCAGAGGGTAGGGCTATAGAGTAGAAGGAGAGCTCACGCTTTAGGACATCTTCCAAGGTTATGTTTAGGAACTTCAGTCTTCTTATCTGTAACACAGGGCTCGTGACCATAATTACAGAGCAAGAGGGGCCCCCGCCCTCATACTTGTCCCTATTTTGCCTGTGTTTGTGTGTGCTTTGCATGCCTTGCCCTTGGTGATCAATATCTGTCTCCACAACGAACTATGAACCCCCTAAGAGCGAGAACTTTGTTTTTGTTCCTCTGTGCATCCCTTGAAGCTTAGCATGGCATGGGGCATTCTTGAGTATTATGTCTGCTCAAAGACAAGTCGAACAGAGAAACGAATGAACAGCTCGCTTGTGGGGCTGTTTGAGAACATACTGTGAGACAAGCGTGGCAGGGAGTAGGTGCTCAGGCATGTATGTGAGTCTGCTGCTTCCTGCCTGTCCACACCCCACCCCATCCTGAAGCCCGGCCTCAGGAAAGGCATGAGGTCTGGGGCGGACCCTGAGTTCTCCTTGCTAGCCCTCCATGACCGCTCAATGGGGCCTTTTCTCTCTGCTTGGAGTGCCACAGTCCATTCTGGGCTCCGGAAGCAACTGCCCATGAATCAGCCCCACCCGTGTGAGGACTCTTCCGACGGCTCAGAGGAACTTTCCAGTATGAGCTAACTCAACAGCAGCCACATGGACCTGGCACAGAGAGGGAAATTGTGAAACTGCCCCTCTGAACACATAGTCAATTACCTTCTCTTTCATTTGGAGATGTCGGGATCATAGTGGAGCCATGATGTCACTCGACAAAACAACCCTGTGGCATTCTCTAGTTTACTCTATTTACAAACAGGTCTGGGCCACCCGCAGCGATGTCAATTAGGCCCCTTGGCTTTGGGGAGGGGCCTGAGCACCTCTTTGGGCTGCCTCTGCTGCTGTTGGGCTTGGAGCCCAGCCGAGGACAGGCTTGTTTGGGAGAGATTCCTCTGGACACAGCTGAGCTGTCACAGAGTGGCTCAGTATGTGTGTGTTGGGGGGCATGAAACCAGCCTACCTAGATTCACAGCGTAGTTTTGCTCCTTTCTACCCATGCGACCTGAACTAGCCACTTCTCTCTCTGAGCCTCTGTTTACTCATCTGTAAAATGGGAATCATTACGATCATCATAAGGAACAAGTGCATGGGTATTAAACTGTTTGTGAAAAGTGCTTAGAAGTCTGCCCGGCACACATCGGTATTAAATAAGGGTGGGCTAATGATGTATTATTCTTGTTGCACATCTTCTGCCCATGGGTGACAGATGTTTCCCCGAAAGGGAGGCAGCAGAGAGCAATGGCTGGACATCCAGGGAAGTAGCCTCCCCTGTTTGAGCCTCAGCATCCATTCTGGGGAATGGACACATTCAGAGCTCTTACTTTGGAAGGCCGTGTGAGGATTAGATGAGAACTCTGACAATCCCCAGCGTAGAGCCCAGCACAAAGTAGGTGCCCAGTAAATATGGCTCTTATGATTGACCCATCCCCCTGTGCTCTCCTAAATTCCCACCCAAGGGTCAGGTCTTTGCTAAGCTCCTCCCTCTGACTGTTCTGCCTTGCCCCCCACCCTCATTCCAGGTTTTTCTTGTCTCCACAAAGATACCCCACTCCTAAAAAGCCCTCCATCACCTCCAGGCAGTGTGGGGAGCCCTCGTGACTACTTAACCCCAGTATCCTGGTTGCCTGGCTCTCTGCCCCCCTCTGCCATTAGACTGTGCCTTCTTCAGAAACATCATCTCTGACTGACCATCCTCTAGCTCAGTGCTGGCCAGTAAATAAGTACCTGTTATCTCCAAAGATGACAGAACCATGCCCTGCTACTAAGTGAATGTGTGATTTTGAGGATACCACTTGACCTCCAGGGCCCTCAGCTCCTCGCCCACAGCAAGCCAACAGGCTTGCCGTACATAGGGCTGACACAGGGATCAAGTTTGCTTACCTGCCCTCAGTAAATACTAGCTCCTCTTCTTCTTACAGCCTGTGGGACCTTCTAGCAAATTCTCCCAGCCGTCTGTGCCTCCATTTACTCACCTATAAAGGTAGAGAGCAACAGTTCCTAGGTCATATTGTGTTTTCAGGATTAAACATAAATGTGTAAAGCCCTTGGAAGTGTGAACAGAATATAGTGAGCGAGATGTAGCAGTTGATTTGAGAGAGAGAAAGAGTGAGAGGGAGGGGCAGAGGAAGAGGGAGGGAGAATCTCAAGCAGACTCTCTGCTGAGCACAGAACCCAACATGGGGCTCCATCCAAGGATCCTGAGATCATGACCAGAGCTGTAATCAAGAGTCAGACGCTCAAGCGACTGAGACAACCAGGTGCCCCAAGCACTGAGCTTGCTATATGGCAAGTGCTTAATCTGTATTTGTGGACTGACTCAGTGAGAAGCCCCTAAAATTTTTGTCAGCAGCCCCTCTCCTGATCTTTACCTATGTTGCCAGGGGCGGGGGAGGGGGGGCACTGGAAATGCATTGTCTTGACAGTTTGAACTTTATGGCATCTGAGATGACATCTCGTCAACACAGACACTTAAGCATCCATGGGTAGATCCTATTTATAAGTGTTGCAAGATGGACAGAGTTTGTGAAGGACAGAGACCTGGATGGGGGAAGGGGCGAATCAGAGAGGAAAGAGAAGTGACTTGTAACCAAAAGGAAAATCCATCCTTCCTCCCTCTCTCCCTTCTTCCCTTCCCCCAGTATGATGGAACACTGCTCCAACCAGGAACTTGGAGACAGTGGGGCACAAGGGATGTGTCCTGGGCTTTGGATGTCCAGCCAAGGCAAGGAGGAGCCATCGAAGACTTGAGAGAAGGCACAGCAGGTGAGAAAACTGTAAGGCAAAGGCAGAAGGGAGCCACAAAATATTGAGAAAAATCCTGCACTCGGGTGGCTTCTTAAATGTTTTAAACTCTTGTTCCTCTAAAGAGAAATCAAATCCAGACTTTGGTAATGAGAGAAGAGGCACTATGACCAAGGGTACAGTGAAGGAAGAGGCTGGGAATGACCTTCAGGCAGAGAAGCTAAATTCAAAGGAAGAGCCATGGCCCAGCATTAAAAGTTCAGCGAATAAATGTATAATTATGTGCTGTGAGTAAAAATATAATATTATGTTGTCTTAGCCATAATCATAAAGTCCCAAGACAAACAGGAAGTGGAAGGAAAGTAGTTGCACTTCCTATTACAGAGAAAGGGCTATAATCTTAGCCCTTAAAGAGCTCATCAATAGGAAAGAAAACCATTCACTTGATGAAAAAGGAGGGAAAAGAATGAACAGAAAGTTAAGCGAAAGAATATACGAATAGTGCTGAACCACATGAAAAAAAATACTCGCCTTCATTTTTTTAGGAAAAAAATGCAAATTGAATACACAGGGAGACACCGTGTGTCACCTCTCAGGTTGGCACGGACTCAACAGTTCAAATCCGGCTCCATGCACAAGGCGGCGGACAAACTGGCATTCCCGGTGGTCCTTGGCGTGAACAGACCCTGCACACCTTCCCTGCAGAGCCACTGACACAGTCACCGGAACTACTCACGCACCTACCCTTGCCCCCCTCGCTGTCCACCTACGGGGGACCTTTTGTTTGTTCAACATGTCATGCGCGGAAGGGTTTTTATCATGCTTTGGCTGAAATTGCCAAAGGAATCAGAAGCAACCCTAAACGTCATGGGTAGGATGATCCTGAAGGAAACAATCACCCTTCCACGGTGGTTCCACGTGAGGACAGAAATAAGGCAAGGAGGGTCTTCCTGGACAATGTCTGAGATGTTCTGTTAAGTGAACAATGCAACATGCAAAATGGTCGACCCGTTCACCTCTGTTGGCAAGCAAGAAAAAATACCTAAGTGTAAGGCTTATATGCCCACAGCTACTGGGGGAGGAATTCTTAAGGGCCCGTGGCATTGTCATCTCTGGGAAAGATCTGGGTGCCAAGGACACAGGAGGAAGGATGGATGCTGTCTCTCCGACTGACAGCGAGGGACTCTGTCTCCTATTTTTATTTTCTTTTTTTGAACCAAGAGAAGTTTGACACTCACGACTGTATCCCTGATTGAGGAACTAACTAATTTAAAATGAATAAAATATTTAATGTACGAACACATCATTTAAAAAAAAATTCTTTGCTTTAACTGACTTTTTAATTTGACTTAACGTTTGGTCCTGATTTGATTTTAATCCTAGATAACTAAGCTTGAAGTCTACCTATTTCCTAATTTTTCTGTAACGAAAGTGTGTATTGCTCATGTTGGAAAGAATAATACATATATATACATACACACACACACACACAATATTGAATGTACGTATAAATGCTGAAATAAAACACAAGCGGATGCACAATAATTTTAAATAACCCAACCCAAACAGACTTCCCTGAGGCTGCCAGGCAAGGGGGCTCCCAGGTGCACAGCAAACCTTCCCCAGGGAACCCACTTCCCCCGACTTTGCCCCACGCGCTGTAACACGTGTTTGCAGGCTGATAAAGGTGAGCTGTGTCCCTGCCGCTGCTTTTAATTAATTTCTGACATGAAAGCTCCCAGTCCCTTCTCTTGCCTCGGAGACCTGCACACAGGCACGCCTTGCTCTCTTTCACAGAAAGCAGCTGCCCATGTGTAGCTGAGTTTCCAAAAAAAGGGGGAGGGGGTGTCACACTTTTTTTTCCATTTGCACTGATTTGCATATTAATAGTTTGCATATTAACCAGCGACTTCAGAGGGTGGGCGGGCTAATGAATGCAGCAATCTCCTCAATTTTAACTCAATTTGCCTCATCCATATTCCAATGACTTTGGGGATTGGTGTTCAGCGTTCATTGAAATTATCCGAGCCAGACCCAGTGTGGGCTGCTCTACCATTAATCCAATTAATTAGCCCCGTGGATGTGGCCGCCTGGGCGAGGGCCCTTTGTTCAGCACTGGGGGCTAATGACAGCCCCAATCTGATGGGATAATGAGGGAAGCTAAGGAGGGTTTGACCCCCAGCCTGGGTCCTGGGTGGTGCTTTGAGCAGGGAGGGCAGGGTGGCTTTTGGGGAGGGGGAGCCTGGGTCACAGGAGACAGCTGCTTTCCTATACAGCTTACCCCTCACTCATTCACTCAAGACTTCCACTAGCTCATTCCAGAGTAGCAGAGGTCTCCCATTTGCCCCTCCACACTCACTCCCAACCCCTCTCCTCCGTGCTCTGTGCCTGGGAAGGCTGAGTTGCCCGAAGGGAACCCTGTGCAGTGCCCTCCCCACTCCCTAGCAGCCAGGGGGAGGTACCTACAGGAGATGTGAGGCACATGGCGAAAGGGGTTGGAGTATCAAATCCCAGGATTCCTCTATGCTGGAATGCAGGCTGGTTGTGCCCCTCCACCAAAAGTCTGCCAAGCAGCTTTCTCTGACAGTTTTCCCTCCTGGACCCTTGCACTAGCTCCTGGCCTTGCCTCCTTAGATGGAAGGATGGGAATAGCCCCCATTCTCACAAGCCCTAAGGCAACTCATCTTCTCCTCTCCCCACCACCACCGTCCTGTTGCACAGGCTGTCTGTTCGCTGCTGGGACACAGGATGATACACACACCTCACTGCTTCACCTTTCACATTTTCTTGAGAGCATAGCCACTCATTCAGAGATGATCACAAAGCTAAAACAATATGCTACATTTGTAAAGTGTTTAGCCCACTGCCTGGCATATATGAAGTTCCCAATAAATGTTGGGGATGGTTATATATGGGGATGGGTATCAAGCTGGCTAGATGGAGTGTCCCTTAAAGTCATCCCATGAAGTGACAGCTCTGGTAAAAAGTAATAAACATCTCGGAGCCCAGCCAGTTTTATTCGTAGACATTCATAATAGGCATTATTATAACAAAAGCCATGAGAAGTCTCATGATGAAGAAAAGTTTGGATTTCATGTATCCCTAGAACATACACTCTCTCATGTGTATTTCCCACTTTACATTTGAAGAAACTGAGGCACCAAGAGATTCCGTGTGATAGCTTGGAGTCATCCTCCCCAGGGCAAGGGAAGGGCCGCATCTATTGGTTCTCCCAATACTTTTTCTGCAGCTTTGAAGACAGGTACCACATCGGGTCCTGCAGGTCTACTGTCTCCTCCTGGCCCCGCAGAGATCCCCTGCTTCTTGCTTCTGTTCCCAGAAACCACCGTAAAAGCCCCCAGCCCTCACGGGGGCCGGCGCACACTTACAAATTACCACAGCAAAATGGATTGCCTTGACAAAATGTAATGTTTTGTGACAGAACCCAAATATGCATTTCATTCTTGAGGAGCAGCTCAAGGAACTCGTTGGAAATATTAAATTAAGCAGTGTAACAGCTGAGAATAATTGGGTTTTCTGCCCTGTTGCCTGCGATTTTGTGTGGTGGTTGAGGCAGCTGGGCAGTTCTGTTTGACTAGGGGGGAGAGAGACTGAGTGCCTGGGATGGCTGTGGGGTGTGGGAGTGGTCCCTGGGGGGCTGGATGGGGTGGGAGGGTGAGTGTAGTTTAATCCCACATTGAGATGAGAGAAGCTCCTGACACCATCCCCAGAGTCCCCAAATCAAAACTTCCCAGCCTCCAAGTGATGCCTTTCTGTTCCCATTTCATGGATGGGGAAACTGAGTCCTAAAGGGACATCTTAGCAAGGCAATGGAAGAGCTAAGATCTGAGCTGTGGATTCTGACAAAGCTATTTCCGCTTTATGCCCCACCTCTTTACGATGGTCCCGAAACCATGGAACTCAGCCACTTTGCTTCTAAGGTAACCCAAAGATCACAGGTTCTGGGGGCAAAGCGAGCCACGTGCAGATAGCCGTGCAGCCTTTTCCTCCCTGGGAGACCATTGGCAAGTCTCATGACTCTGAGACTCAGTTTCCCTCTGTAAAGTGGGGTTCAATGTGCTAACAGAAGGGAGGAAATGAGCATTTTTAACTGGGCTGATGAGCACACGTGTCGCCAGGAGTATTGTTAAAATGAAGTCTGAGACTCAGTGGGTTTATGAGAGAGCCCGACATTTGGCATTTCTAACAAGCTCTGTGGGGATGGCCATGCCGCTGGGATCAGCTTTTGAAGACGAGTTCATAACGCACAGGAATTTCTCAGCCAGGGCCTGGCATGCAGTAGGCACTCTATCAATGTTCTTCTTTCTCTGTTATTCTATTATTCCTTCGAGCACTCTGCCTTATCTAGCATGTTTCTGAAAAACTCAGTTGAGTAGAAGATGGGGTGGAAGAAGTGGTGTCTTCGTGACAGATTCGATGGGCTCTTTAAGAGGCAACTTTGTGCCCTTCTGATCCCCACCCGCAATGACCAGGCCAGCTTGATGGAGGGGGTGAGTCACGGCTGACGAGCTCTGCGGGGCTCCACAGCTGGACAGCTCCTATCTGCACATCACCCAGCTCTGCAGGGGAACTATTCCTGCATTTGCACATTTTCCAACTGTTTGTCCAGGAATGTCTGCCCAGTTAGCCTCAGCACACACTGTCTGGCAGGGCACAACCTCTTTAATGAAAGGGGAGTTTCTTTCTCTGTATTCAACTTCAAGAATATATCCTTGGGCACTCAGAAATGAAGACGGGATAGAGAGACCCTCCCTCTGTCTCTGGGTCACCTCCTAAGATCTCGTCTGATCTCACAGAGCTGACAATGTCATTTGAAAGCAGATTCTGTCATTTAGGGGCTGTGTGATCTCAGGAAAGACACCTCCCCCCTCTGAGCCTTAATTTGCTCATCTATACAGTGTGTGGAAGGCTTTAGGTATAGAGCATAGAGCTTATGGATGTGGAGTCTGGGGTTTGTCTTCAATTCAACCCCAACTCCATCACTTCCTCGCTAGGTGAATTAGCTCTCTGAACCTCAGCCTTTACACGTAAATGGGCTTAACAGTAGTGCCTATTTCACAGACAGGTTTTGAGGATCCAGCAAGACAATTTGCATTGTCCTTAGCTCAGTGCTGGCACAAGGAAAAGGCATAGTGAATGCAGTTATTTTTTTTC
>NW_028134408.1:0-70756 GCF_964662115.1 Mustela nivalis | reverse complement strand
GTAGAGTTGTGGCCAATGGAATGGGCAATTTCTTAGGAGAGAGCAGGCACAGTTCTGTGGTGTGGCTCCAGAGACCCCAGCCTGGAGGCTGTGTGGGCCATGGCTGTGCAGACAGACATCCAAAAACCCTAACTCAGCTCAGGTTTGGGGCCGAGGTTACGGCAGGCCTGATCTACAGTCCATGAGGGGAGCTCCTCTGGATATGAAAGAAGGGTGAGAGGGAGGCAGTCGCTCAGGCTTTTGTCTCTGGATGTTTTGTCCACAATGGCCGTTTAATGTAGGAGTTGCCTCATGGGTCGTAGAAGTCTCCCTCTCTGGTAGTTTGTCCAGCCCCCAAGTGTTTGGGGTCATTCGGTGGGAAGGGAAGTGTCCTGTTTTTTGCCTCATATGTCCCCCCAGTAGAGGGATTCTAGAGCATAGCAGTGGGTACTGACAACTGGAATACTCGCCCTCGGGTTAAGCCTGGGGGCCTATGGATATGACAAGCCCCATATGCAGGATCTTGGTCCAGCCACTGAGAGGCGTTACTTTAATACGGGACTCACCCTGCAGGTCACAATGCATGTCTGTGCCCTAGGCGGCCCTCAAGCACTGGCGTGGCCTTTCGGACAATGCAGGTTTTCCCACATTGAACGTTGGACAACATGCCAACCACAAGGTTTCTGGCCATGGGGAAGGAGGAATTCTAATTTCTGCATCACGTTCACCCTGGGCAGTGATTGGAGATAAGGTCTAGGTTCTGAAGCCTGAAAACCGAGGTTGGGAAGAGATGACGACCTACAGCCATAGCGGGTCCTATGTGTCCAGGTTGGGGCCAGCTGTCTGGGTGTCGTTTGGGATGTCTTGTCTCAGGCTGTGCCAGACAGGGCATTAGAATACAGGGTGGGCTGTATAATTGCTTTACAATCGAGTGGCATGCATTAGAAAATCATTTGGGGTTTCTTATTAGAAGCATAGGGCAAAGTTTTTCTTCTGGAGGGCAGGCAGAGTGCTGCATTGTGGCTTCGGAATTCCCAAACTGGAGGGCTTGTGGGCCAGGAGAGTGAGGACGGAAGTCTGAGAACACAAGCTAGGCTTAGGTTTCGGGGCAAGGACATGGCAGCCACACTCTGCAGAGCTGAATTGAGATCTCATGTGTCTGAAGTCAGGTCGAGGATCAGACTTTGGCTCAGGTTTGAGTTTCTGTCCATGTTGGCCCCTTCATGAAGGGGGGACATTATGAGCCCATGGGGGTTTTCCCACTATTGGAGTTGTGAGATGCTCCAAACCGCAAGGATTCCTTCTGTGGGACAATTAAGATTTGTTGGATGGCTCCAGGACGTCTTATAAGGTATTTTTCCAGAACAGGGTTCTAAGTATGGATGCCTGGGCAGTCAGCCTCACAATCCAATTGTCTCCTAGCAACAAGAAACGTTTGATCTGCTGGCTTGGGGTAGCAACAGAGGGGGCTGAGTTGAAATGGACTTTCCTGAGGATGGTCTTAATGTTGGTTTGAGTCCATGGAGACCTTGGTATGGGGCAGTGGCACCAGGGCCCTGAAGGATTCTCCTAACCAGAGGTTATGACAAAGCTCCAATGAGCAAGTTTTCCATGGGGAGACGAGATTTGTTCTTATTGGTGCCTCAGGAAACCACCATATGCTGGTATTGGAAACGAGGCCTCTGAGGAGAGATGCCTAAAAACCAAAGCAATGGATCTGATTAGGGCCTAGGGGCCTGTCCGGTTCAATATTCTTCTCTGGGGACATCTGTTGTCTGAGTGGAGGTAGTTGCTCAGCTGGTTTGAGATCACCCCTGTTTGTCCTGGGCGGCCTACACTAATGGGATGGCCTCGGTGACTTTGGAGGTTTTTCCTCATTTGCAAGGTTGTGGCCAATGGAATGGGAAGAATTCCCTTGAAAGGGAAGCACAGTCCTGAGGTGTGGCTCCAGGGACCCAAGTGTGGAGCGTGTGTGGTCCAGGGCTATTTGGACAAAAGTCTGAAAACACAAACTCCACTTAGGTTGGGGGATGTAGGTATGGCCGGCCCGATCTATAGACCGTGAGGAGAACTCTTCGGGATATGAACAAAGGGCGAATGTGAGGTGCTGGCTCATGCTTTTTTTTTTTTTTTTTTTTTTTTTCTGGAAATGTGTCACCGATTGCCATGGAATGTCGGGGTGTCCTCATGGGCCATCGATGAGGCTCCCTTTCTGGGGATTTGACCCGATCCCAAGAGTTTGGGGTCATTCTGTGGGAAGGGAGGAGGCCTTTCTTGTTTTTTTGTTTATTTTTTTATTATTATTATTTTTTTTACCTAAGGTGGACCACCAAAAGAGGGATTCCAGAGCAGAGTCCTGGGGAGGGGCGACTGGACAACCAGACCTCTGGTTAACATTGGGACCTAAGAACATGGCAAGCCCCATATGTGGGCTCTTGGTCCAGACACTGAGAGGCCTTCCCTGAGGAATGGTCTCACACTGAGTTTCACAATGTGTTTTTGTGCCCAAGGAGCCCCTCAAGTCAGGGCGTGGCCTAATGTACCATGCTGGTTTCTCCTACAGGGAACGTTGCACAATATGGCAACCACAAGTTTTCTGGCCATGGGGAAGATGGAGTTCTAATTTCTGCAACACTTTCACTCCTGGACTGTGATTGGATTTAAGGTCTAGGTTCTGAAGCCTGAAAACTGAGGTTGGGAAGAGATGAAGACCTAAGGCCATGGTGTGGCTGATGTGCTCAGTGTTCGGCCAGCTGTTGAGTGTGGGTTGGGAGGTGCAGGCTCAGGCTGTGGCAGACAGGGAATTAGTGCCCAGGCTAGACTGTATCATTGGGGTGCAGTCGAGTTTCGTGCAGGATGGTACTCATTTGTGGTTACTGGGTAGCCCCAGAGGGCAACGTTTTTCTTCTGGAGGGAAGACACAGTGCCACATAGTGGCTCCAGAATTCCCAAACTGGAAGGCTTGTGGGCCAGGAGTGTGATGAAAAAATTCTGAGAACACAAGCCAGACGTAGATTTCGGGGTGAGGGGACGGCAGGCACCCTCTGCAGAGATGATTCGAGATCCTGTATACCTGAAGACAGAGCTAGGATCAGACGTTGGCTTAGGTCGAAGTTTCTGTCCATGACAGCCCCTTCATGAAGGGGAGGGTGTCACGAGGACATGGAGGTTTTCCCACGATGGGAATTGTGAGATGCTCCAAACCGCAATGATTCCTTCTGTGGGACAGTCGAGACCTGTTGGATGGCTCCAGGACATCCCATAAGGACGTTATCCAGAGCAGGGTTCTAAGGATGGATGCCTGGGCAGCCTGCCTCCCATTCCAGGTGTCTCATAGCGCCAAGGCAAGTTCGATCTGCTGGATCTAGGGGAGCAACCGAGGCGGGTGTGTTGAAATGGGTGAGTTGAGGATGGGTCATAATGTGCATTTGTGTCCATGTAGACCTTGGAATGGGGTGCTTGAACCGGGGCCTTGAGGGATGTTCATAACCGGAGGTTTTGATGGAGCTCTAAAGAGTATGTTTCCTATGTAGAGAAGAGAATTGTTTTGATGAGTGCCTAAGGAATCTCCCATATGCTGGTATTGGAAAACAGGCCTCTGAGGAGAGATGACTGGAATCAAAAGCAATGGATCTGATTAGGGCCTAAGTGCCTGTCCAGTTCAATCTTATTCTATGGGGATATCTGTCTCTGGGTCTGAGTGGAGGTAGTTTCCTAACTTGTGAGAGATCATCCCTGTGTGTCCTGGGCAGCCAACATTATTCGGATGGCCTGGGGGAGTTTGGCGGATTCTCCTAATCTATTGGGTTGTGGCCAATGGAAATAGCAGAATTCCCCTGGAGAGGGAAGCCACAGTCCTGAGGTGTGGCTCCAGGGGCCCCAGCTTGGATGGTGTGTTGGCCAGGCCTGTGGGGACAGAAGTCTGAAAACACAAACTCAGCTTAGTTTTGGGGATGTATGTATGAAGGCTCGATCTACAGACCGTGAGAATTTTCCGGGCTATGAACAAAGGGCGAGTATGTGGCGCTTGCTCAGGCTTTTGTCTCTGGATTTTGTGTCAACGGTGGCCGTGGAATGTCGGAGTGTCCTCAAGGGCCATGGACAATTCTTTCTCTGGTGATTTGGCCTGATCCCAAGTGGTTGGGATCATTCTGTGGATGGGAAGAGTCCTTTATGTATTTTTTTTTACCTCAGTTCTCCCACCAAAGAGGGATTCCAGAGTAGAGCCCTGCGTAGGTGTGACTAGACATCTCGAACTCTGGTTGAGATTGGGGGACTAGGGGCTTGGCAAGCCCCATATGTGGGCTGTTGTTCCAGTGACTAAGAGGCTTTACATGAGGATAGGGCTCACGCTGAGGGTCACAATGTGTGTTTGTGCAAATTGTGGCCCTCAGGGATAGGTGGGGCCTCATAGTCCATGCTGCTTTCTCCTACAATGAACATTGGACAACATGCCAACCACTAGGTTTCTTGCCAAGGCGAAGGAGAAGTTCTGATTCTTGCATCACGTTCACTCCTGAGCAGTGAGTGGAGATAAGGTCTAGGTTCTGAAGGTGAAAACTGAGGTTGGGTAGAGATGATGGCCTAAAGCCATTGTGGGTGTGATATGCTCTGTGTACGGCCAGCTGTCTGGGTGTTGGACTGGAGGTCTGCCCTCAGGCTGTGTCAGACAGGGCTTTAGTGCACAGGCTAGACTGTATAATTGGGGTGTGGTCGAGTGGCATGCAGGTTGTTACTCATTTGGCGTTTCCGGTTAGCCCTATAGGGCAACATTTTTCTTCTGGAGGGCAGGCAGAGTGCTGCATTGTGTCTCCAGAATTGCCAAACTGGAGGGGTGTGGCCAGGATTGTGAGGAAGGAAGTCTGAAAACACAAGCTAGCATGAGTTTTGGGGCCAAGAGCATGGCAGGCCCACTCTGAAGAGGCTGAATCGAGATCTCCTGCAGGTGAGGTCAGGGCGAGTATCAGATGTTGCCTCAAGCTGGAGTTTGTGTCCATGACGGCCCCTTCCTGAAGGGGGTGGGGGCGTCATGAGGCCAGGGAGGTTTCCCTACGCTGGGAGTTGTGAGCTGCTCCCAACTTCAAAGTTTCCTTCTTCAGGACAGTCGAGTACTATTGTATGGTTCCAGGATGCCCCATACAGAAAGACTCGAGAGCAGGGGCCTAAGCATGGATGCCGAGAAACGCCAACTCACCTTCCCATTGCCTGGTGGAGACAAGGCACGCTCAATCTGCGGGCTCTTGGGTGAGCTACCCAGAAGGCTGAGTTTAAATGGACTCTCCTGAGGATGAGTCATAATGTGGGTTGGTGGCCATGGAGACCTTGGAATGTGGCAGTAGCTAAGGGACTCTGCAGGATTCTCCAACCCGAAGGGCTTGACACAACTCCAACAAGGAAGCTTCCCATGTGGAGAAGAGAGGTCTTTTGTCTGGTGCCTCAGGAAAGCCCCGTATGCTGGTCTTCGAACCCAGGCCTCTGAGGAGTGATACCTGGACACCAAAGCAAGAGTTCATAATAGGGCCTGGGGCCTGTCTGGTTCAATCTTCTGTCTCTGCGGATATCTGTCTGTGTGTCTGCATGGAGGTAGTAGTTGCTCAGCTTGTGTCATAATGCCCCTATTTGTCCTATTTGTCCAGTGCGGCTTGCGGTAGTGGGATGTCCTTGGGGACCTTGAGGTTTCTACTATTTTGTAGAGTTGTGGCCAATGGAATGGGCAGTTTCTTAGGAGAGAGCAGGCACAGTTCTGGGGTGTGGCTCCAGAGACCCCAGCCTGGAGGCTGTGTGGGCCATGGCTGTGCAGACAGACATCCAAAAACCCTAACTCAGCTCAGGTTTGGGGCCGAGGTTACGGCAGGCCTGATCTACAGTCCATGAGGGGAGCTCCTCTGGATATGAAAGAAGGGTGAGAGGGAGGCAGTCGCTCAGGCTTTTGTCTCTGGATGTTTTGTCCACAATGGCCGTTTAATGTAGGAGTTGCCTCATGGGTCGTAGAAGTCTCCCTCTCTGGTAGTTTGTCCAGCCCCCAAGTGTTTGGGATCATTCGGTGGGAAGGGAAGTGTCCTGTTTTTTGCCTCATATGTCCCCCCAGTAGAGGGATTCTAGAGCATAGCAGTGGGTACTGACAACTGGAATACTCGCCCTCGGGTTAAGCCTGGGGGCCTATGGATATGACAAGCCCCATATGCAGGATCTTGGTCCAGCCACTGAGAGGCGTTACTTTAATACGGGACTCACCCTGCAGGTCACAATGCATGTCTGTGCCCTAGGCGGCCCTCAAGCACTGGCGTGGCCTTTCGGACAATGCAGGTTTTCCCACATTGAACGTTGGACAACATGCCAACCACAAGGTTTCTGGCCATGGGGAAGGAGGAATTCTAATTTCTGCATCACGTTCACCCTGGGCAGTGATTGGAGATAAGGTCTAGGTTCTGAAGCCTGAAAACCGAGGTTGGGAAGAGATGACGACCTACAGCCATAGCGGGTCCTATGTGTCCAGGTTGGGGCCAGCTGTCTGGGTGTCGTTTGGGATGTCTTGTCTCAGGCTGTGCCAGACAGGGCATTAGAATACAGGGTGGGCTGTATAATTGCTTTACAATCGAGTGGCATGCATTAGAAAATCATTTGGGGTTTCTTATTAGAAGCATAGGGCAAAGTTTTTCTTCTGGAGGGCAGGCAGAGTGCTGCATTGTGGCTTCGGAATTCCCAAACTGGAGGGCTTGTGGGCCAGGAGAGTGAGGACGGAAGTCTGAGAACACAAGCTAGGCTTAGGTTTCGGGGCAAGGACATGGCAGCCACACTCTGCAGAGCTGAATTGAGATCTCATGTGTCTGAAGTCAGGTCGAGGATCAGACTTTGGCTCAGGTTTGAGTTTCTGTCCATGTTGGCCCCTTCATGAAGGGGGGACATTATGAGCCCATGGGGGTTTTCCCACTATTGGAGTTGTGAGATGCTCCAAACCGCAAGGATTCCTTCTGTGGGACAATTAAGATTTGTTGGATGGCTCCAGGACGTCTTATAAGGTATTTTTCCAGAACAGGGTTCTAAGTATGGATGCCTGGGCAGTCAGCCTCACAATCCAATTGTCTCCTAGCAACAAGAAACGTTTGATCTGCTGGCTTGGGGTAGCAACAGAGGGGGCTGAGTTGAAATGGACTTTCCTGAGGATGGTCTTAATGTTGGTTTGAGTCCATGGAGACCTTGGTATGGGGCAGTGGCACCAGGGCCCTGAAGGATTCTCCTAACCAGAGGTTATGACAAAGCTCCAATGAGCAAGTTTTCCATGGGGAGACGAGATTTGTTCTTATTGGTGCCTCAGGAAACCACCATATGCTGGTATTGGAAACGAGGCCTCTGAGGAGAGATGCCTAAAAACCAAAGCAATGGATCTGATTAGGGCCTAGGGGCCTGTCCGGTTCAATATTCTTCTCTGGGGACATCTGTTGTCTGAGTGGAGGTAGTTGCTCAGCTGGTTTGAGATCACCCCTGTTTGTCCTGGGCGGCCTACACTAATGGGATGGCCTCGGTGACTTTGGAGGTTTTTCCTCATTTGCAAGGTTGTGGCCAATGGAATGGGAAGAATTCCCTTGAAAGGGAAGCACAGTCCTGAGGTGTGGCTCCAGGGACCCAAGTGTGGAGCGTGTGTGGTCCAGGGCTATTTGGACAAAAGTCTGAAAACACAAACTCCACTTAGGTTGGGGGATGTAGGTATGGCCGGCCCGATCTATAGACCGTGAGGAGAACTCTTCGGGATATGAACAAAGGGCGAATGTGAGGTGCTGGTTCATGCTTTTTTTTTTTTTTTTTTTTTCTGGAAATGTGTCACCGATTGCCATGGAATGTCGGTGTGTCCTCATGGGCCATCGATGAGGCTCCCTTTCTGGGGATTTGACCCGATCCCAAGAGTTTGGGGTCATTCTGTGGGAAGGGAGGAGGCCTTTCTTGTTTTTTTGTTTATTTTTTTATTATTATTATTTTTTTTACCTAAGGTGGACCACCAAAAGAGGGATTCCAGAGCAGAGTCCTGGGGAGGGGCGACTGGACAACCAGACCTCTGGTTAACATTGGGACCTAAGAACATGGCAAGCCCCATATGTGGGCTCTTGGTCCAGACACTGAGAGGCCTTCCCTGAGGAATGGTCTCACACTGAGTTTCACAATGTGTTTTTGTGCCCAAGGAGCCCCTCAAGTCAGGGCGTGGCCTAATGTACCATGCTGGTTTCTCCTACAGGGAACGTTGCACAATATGGCAACCACAAGTTTTCTGGCCATGGGGAAGATGGAGTTCTAATTTCTGCAACACTTTCACTCCTGGACTGTGATTGGATTTAAGGTCTAGGTTCTGAAGCCTGAAAACTGAGGTTGGGAAGAGATGAAGACCTAAGGCCATGGTGTGGCTGATGTGCTCAGTGTTCGGCCAGCTGTTGAGTGTGGGTTGGGAGGTGCAGGCTCAGGCTGTGGCAGACAGGGAATTAGTGCCCAGGCTAGACTGTATCATTGGGGTGCAGTCGAGTTTCGTGCAGGATGGTACTCATTTGTGGTTACTGGGTAGCCCCAGAGGGCAACGTTTTTCTTCTGGAGGGAAGACACAGTGCCACATAGTGGCTCCAGAATTCCCAAACTGGAAGGCTTGTGGGCCAGGAGTGTGATGAAAAAATTCTGAGAACACAAGCCAGACGTAGATTTCGGGGTGAGGGGACGGCAGGCACCCTCTGCAGAGATGATTCGAGATCCTGTATACCTGAAGACAGAGCTAGGATCAGACGTTGGCTTAGGTCGAAGTTTCTGTCCATGACAGCCCCTTCATGAAGGGGAGGGTGTCACGAGGACATGGAGGTTTTCCCACGATGGGAATTGTGAGATGCTCCAAACCGCAATGATTCCTTCTGTGGGACAGTCGAGACCTGTTGGATGGCTCCAGGACATCCCATAAGGACGTTATCCAGAGCAGGGTTCTAAGGATGGATGCCTGGGCAGCCTGCCTCCCATTCCAGGTGTCTCATAGCGCCAAGGCAAGTTCGATCTGCTGGATCTAGGGGAGCAACCGAGGCGGGTGTGTTGAAATGGGTGAGTTGAGGATGGGTCATAATGTGCATTTGTGTCCATGTAGACCTTGGAATGGGGTGCTTGAACCGGGGCCTTGAGGGATGTTCATAACCGGAGGTTTTGATGGAGCTCTAAAGAGTATGTTTCCTATGTAGAGAAGAGAATTGTTTTGATGAGTGCCTAAGGAATCTCCCATATGCTGGTATTGGAAAACAGGCCTCTGAGGAGAGATGACTGGAATCAAAAGCAATGGATCTGATTAGGGCCTAAGTGCCTGTCCAGTTCAATCTTATTCTATGGGGATATCTGTCTCTGGGTCTGAGTGGAGGTAGTTTCCTAACTTGTGAGAGATCATCCCTGTGTGTCCTGGGCAGCCAACATTATTCGGATGGCCTGGGGGAGTTTGGCGGATTCTCCTAATCTATTGGGTTGTGGCCAATGGAAATAGCAGAATTCCCCTGGAGAGGGAAGCCACAGTCCTGAGGTGTGGCTCCAGGGGCCCCAGCTTGGATGGTGTGTTGGCCAGGCCTGTGGGGACAGAAGTCTGAAAACACAAACTCAGCTTAGTTTTGGGGATGTATGTATGAAGGCTCGATCTACAGACCGTGAGAATTTTCCGGGCTATGAACAAAGGGCGAGTATGTGGCGCTTGCTCAGGCTTTTGTCTCTGGATTTTGTGTCAACGGTGGCCGTGGAATGTCGGAGTGTCCTCAAGGGCCATGGACAATTCTTTCTCTGGTGATTTGGCCTGATCCCAAGTGGTTGGGATCATTCTGTGGATGGGAAGAGTCCTTTATGTATTTTTTTTTACCTCAGTTCTCCCACCAAAGAGGGATTCCAGAGTAGAGCCCTGCGTAGGTGTGACTAGACATCTCGAACTCTGGTTGAGATTGGGGGACTAGGGGCTTGGCAAGCCCCATATGTGGGCTGTTGTTCCAGTGACTAAGAGGCTTTACATGAGGATAGGGCTCACGCTGAGGGTCACAATGTGTGTTTGTGCAAATTGTGGCCCTCAGGGATAGGTGGGGCCTCATAGTCCATGCTGCTTTCTCCTACAATGAACATTGGACAACATGCCAACCACTAGGTTTCTTGCCAAGGCGAAGGAGAAGTTCTGATTCTTGCATCACGTTCACTCCTGAGCAGTGAGTGGAGATAAGGTCTAGGTTCTGAAGGTGAAAACTGAGGTTGGGTAGAGATGATGGCCTAAAGCCATTGTGGGTGTGATATGCTCTGTGTACGGCCAGCTGTCTGGGTGTTGGACTGGAGGTCTGCCCTCAGGCTGTGTCAGACAGGGCTTTAGTGCACAGGCTAGACTGTATAATTGGGGTGTGGTCGAGTGGCATGCAGGTTGTTACTCATTTGGCGTTTCCGGTTAGCCCTATAGGGCAACATTTTTCTTCTGGAGGGCAGGCAGAGTGCTGCATTGTGTCTCCAGAATTGCCAAACTGGAGGGGTGTGGCCAGGATTGTGAGGAAGGAAGTCTGAAAACACAAGCTAGCATGAGTTTTGGGGCCAAGAGCATGGCAGGCCCACTCTGAAGAGGCTGAATCGAGATCTCCTGCAGGTGAGGTCAGGGCGAGTATCAGATGTTGCCTCAAGCTGGAGTTTGTGTCCATGACGGCCCCTTCCTGAAGGGGGTGGGGGCGTCATGAGGCCAGGGAGGTTTCCCTACGCTGGGAGTTTTGAGCTGCTCCCAACTTCAAAGTTTCCTTCTTCAGGACAGTCGAGTACTATTGTATGGTTCCAGGATGCCCCATACAGAAAGACTCGAGAGCAGGGGCCTAAGCATGGATGCCGAGAAACGCCAACTCACCTTCCCATTGCCTGGTGGAGACAAGGCACGCTCAATCTGCGGGCTCTTGGGTGAGCTACCCAGAAGGCTGAGTTTAAATGGACTCTCCTGAGGATGAGTCATAATGTGGGTTGGTGGCCATGGAGACCTTGGAATGTGGCAGTAGCTAAGGGACTCTGCAGGATTCTCCAACCCGAAGGGCTTGACACAACTCCAACAAGGAAGCTTCCCATGTGGAGATGAGAGGTCTTTTGTCTGGTGCCTCAGGAAAGCCCCGTATGCTGGTCTTCGAACCCAGGCCTCTGAGGAGTGATACCTGGACACCAAAGCAAGAGTTCATAATAGGGCCTAGGGGCCTGTCTGGTTCAATCTTCTGTCTCTGCGGATATCTGTCTGTGTGTCTGCATGGAGGTAGTAGTTGCTCAGCTTGTGTCATAATGCCCCAATTTGTCCAGTGCGGCTTGCGGTAGTGGGATGTCCTTGGGGACCTTGAGGTTTCTACTATTTTGTAGAGTTGTGGCCAATGGAATGGGCAGTTTCTTAGGAGAGAGCAGGCACAGTTCTGGGGTGTGGCTCCAGAGACCCCAGCCTGGAGGCTGTGTGGGCCATGGCTGTGCAGACAGACATCCAAAAACCCTAACTCAGCTCAGGTTTGGGGCCGAGGTTATGGCAGGCCTGATCTACAGTCCATGAGGGGAGCTCCTCTGGATATGAAAGAAGGGTGAGAGGGAGGCAGTCGCTCAGGCTTTTGTCTCTGGATGTTTTGTCCACAATGGCCGTTTAATGTAGGAGTTGCCTCATGGGTCGTAGAAGTCTCCCTCTCTGGTAGTTTGTCCAGCCCCCAAGTGTTTGGGGTCATTCGGTGGGAAGGGAAGTGTCCTGTTTTTTGCCTCATATGTCCCCCCAGTAGAGGGATTCTAGAGCATAGCAGTGGGTACTGACAACTGGAATACTCGCCCTCGGGTTAAGCCTGGGGGCCTATGGATATGACAAGCCCCATATGCAGGATCTTGGTCCAGCCACTGAGAGGCGTTACTTTAATACGGGACTCACGCTGCAGGTCACAATGCATGTCTGTGCCCTAGGCGGCCCTCAAGCACTGGCGTGGCCTTTCGGACAATGCAGGTTTTCCCACATTGAACGTTGGACAACATGCCAACCACAAGGTTTCTGGCCATGGGGAAGGAGGAATTCTAATTTCTGCATCACGTTCACCCTGGGCAGTGATTGGAGATAAGGTCTAGGTTCTGAAGCCTGAAAACCGAGGTTGGGAAGAGATGACGACCTACAGCCATAGCGGGTCCTATGTGTCCAGGTTGGGGCCAGCTGTCTGGGTGTCGTTTGGGATGTCTTGTCTCAGGCTGTGCCAGACAGGGCATTAGAATAGAGGGTGGGCTGTATAATTGCTTTACAATCGAGTGGCATGCATTAGAAAATCATTTGGGGTTTCTTATTAGAAGCATAGGGCAAAGTTTTTCTTCTGGAGGGCAGGCAGAGTGCTGCATTGTGGCTTCGGAATTCCCAAACTGGAGGGCTTGTGGGCCAGGAGAGTGAGGACGGAAGTCTGAGAACACAAGCTAGGCTTAGGTTTCGGGGCAAGGACATGGCAGCCACACTCTGCAGAGCTGAATTGAGATCTCATGTGTCTGAAGTCAGGTCGAGGATCAGACTTTGGCTCAGGTTTGAGTTTCTGTCCATGTTGGCCCCTTCATGAAGGGGGGACATTATGAGCCCATGGGGGTTTTCCCACTATTGGAGTTGTGAGATGCTCCAAACCGCAAGGATTCCTTCTGTGGGACAATTAAGATTTGTTGGATGGCTCCAGGACGTCTTATAAGGTATTTTTCCAGAACAGGGTTCTAAGTATGGATGCCTGGGCAGTCAGCCTCACAATCCAATTGTCTCCTAGCAACAAGAAACGTTTGATCTGCTGGCTTGGGGTAGCAACAGAGGGGGCTGAGTTGAAATGGACTTTCCTGAGGATGGTCTTAATGTTGGTTTGAGTCCATGGAAACCTTGGTATGGGGCAGTGGCACCAGGGCCCTGAAGGATTCTCCTAACCAGAGGTTATGACAAAGCTCCAATGAGCAAGTTTTCCATGGGGAGACGAGATTTGTTCTTATTGGTGCCTCAGGAAACCACCATATGCTGGTATTGGAAACGAGGCCTCTGAGGAGAGATGCCTAAAAACCAAAGCAATGGATCTGATTAGGGCCTAGGGGCCTGTCCGGTTCAATATTCTTCTCTGGGGACATCTGTTGTCTGAGTGGAGGTAGTTGCTCAGCTGGTTTGAGATCACCCCTGTTTGTCCTGGGCGGCCTACACTAATGGGATGGCCTCGGTGACTTTGGAGGTTTTTCCTCATTTGCAAGGTTGTGGCCAATGGAATGGGAAGAATTCCCTTGAAAGGGAAGCACAGTCCTGAGGTGTGGCTCCAGGGACCCAAGTGTGGAGCGTGTGTGGTCCAGGGCTATTTGGACAAAAGTCTGAAAACACAAACTCCACTTAGGTTGGGGGATGTAGGTATGGCCGGCCCGATCTATAGACCGTGAGGAGAACTCTTCGGGATATGAACAAAGGGCGAATGTGAGGTGCTGGCTCATGCTTTTTTTTTTTTTTTTTTTTTTTTCTGGAAATGTGTCACCGATTGCCATGGAATGTCGGGGTGTCCTCATGGGCCATCGATGAGGCTCCCTTTCTGGGGATTTGACCCGATCCCAAGAGTTTGGGGTCATTCTGTGGGAAGGGAGGAGGCCTTTCTTGTTTTTTTGTTTATTTTTTTATTATTATTATTTTTTTTACCTAAGGTGGACCACCAAAAGAGGGATTCCAGAGCAGAGTCCTGGGGAGGGGCGACTGGACAACCAGACCTCTGGTTAACATTGGGACCTAAGAACATGGCAAGCCCCATATGTGGGCTCTTGGTCCAGACACTGAGAGGCCTTCCCTGAGGAATGGTCTCACACTGAGTTTCACAATGTGTTTTTGTGCCCAAGGAGCCCCTCAAGTCAGGGCGTGGCCTAATGTACCATGCTGGTTTCTCCTACAGGGAACGTTGCACAATATGGCAACCACAAGTTTTCTGGCCATGGGGAAGATGGAGTTCTAATTTCTGCAACACTTTCACTCCTGGACTGTGATTGGATTTAAGGTCTAGGTTCTGAAGCCTGAAAACTGAGGTTGGGAAGAGATGAAGACCTAAGGCCATGGTGTGGCTGATGTGCTCAGTGTTCGGCCAGCTGTTGAGTGTGGGTTGGGAGGTGCAGGCTCAGGCTGTGGCAGACAGGGAATTAGTGCCCAGGCTAGACTGTATCATTGGGGTGCAGTCGAGTTTCGTGCAGGATGGTACTCATTTGTGGTTACTGGGTAGCCCCAGAGGGCAACGTTTTTCTTCTGGAGGGAAGACACAGTGCCACATAGTGGCTCCAGAATTCCCAAACTGGAAGGCTTGTGGGCCAGGAGTGTGATGAAAAAATTCTGAGAACACAAGCCAGACGTAGATTTCGGGGTGAGGGGACGGCAGGCACCCTCTGCAGAGATGATTCGAGATCCTGTATACCTGAAGACAGAGCTAGGATCAGACGTTGGCTTAGGTCGAAGTTTCTGTCCATGACAGCCCCTTCATGAAGGGGAGGGTGTCACGAGGACATGGAGGTTTTCCCACGATGGGAATTGTGAGATGCTCCAAACCGCAATGATTCCTTCTGTGGGACAGTCGAGACCTGTTGGATGGCTCCAGGACATCCCATAAGGACGTTATCCAGAGCAGGGTTCTAAGGATGGATGCCTGGGCAGCCTGCCTCCCATTCCAGGTGTCTCATAGCGCCAAGGCAAGTTCGATCTGCTGGATCTAGGGGAGCAACCGAGGCGGGTGTGTTGAAATGGGTGAGTTGAGGATGGGTCATAATGTGCATTTGTGTCCATGTAGACCTTGGAATGGGGTGCTTGAACCGGGGCCTTGAGGGATGTTCATAACCGGAGGTTTTGATGGAGCTCTAAAGAGTATGTTTCCTATGTAGAGAAGAGAATTGTTTTGATGAGTGCCTAAGGAATCTCCCATATGCTGGTATTGGAAAACAGGCCTCTGAGGAGAGATGACTGGAATCAAAAGCAATGGATCTGATTAGGGCCTAAGTGCCTGTCCAGTTCAATCTTATTCTATGGGGATATCTGTCTCTGGGTCTGAGTGGAGGTAGTTTCCTAACTTGTGAGAGATCATCCCTGTGTGTCCTGGGCAGCCAACATTATTCGGATGGCCTGGGGGAGTTTGGCGGATTCTCCTAATCTATTGGGTTGTGGCCAATGGAAATAGCAGAATTCCCCTGGAGAGGGAAGCCACAGTCCTGAGGTGTGGCTCCAGGGGCCCCAGCTTGGATGGTGTGTTGGCCAGGCCTGTGGGGACAGAAGTCTGAAAACACAAACTCAGCTTAGTTTTGGGGATGTATGTATGAAGGCTCGATCTACAGACCGTGAGAATTTTCCGGGCTATGAACAAAGGGCGAGTATGTGGCGCTTGCTCAGGCTTTTGTCTCTGGATTTTGTGTCAACGGTGGCCGTGGAATGTCGGAGTGTCCTCAAGGGCCATGGACAATTCTTTCTCTGGTGATTTGGCCTGATCCCAAGTGGTTGGGATCATTCTGTGGATGGGAAGAGTCCTTTATGTATTTTTTTTTACCTCAGTTCTCCCACCAAAGAGGGATTCCAGAGTAGAGCCCTGCGTAGGTGTGACTAGACATCTCGAACTCTGGTTGAGATTGGGGGACTAGGGGCTTGGCAAGCCCCATATGTGGGCTGTTGTTCCAGTGACTAAGAGGCTTTACATGAGGATAGGGCTCACGCTGAGGGTCACAATGTGTGTTTGTGCAAATTGTGGCCCTCAGGGATAGGTGGGGCCTCATAGTCCATGCTGCTTTCTCCTACAATGAACATTGGACAACATGCCAACCACTAGGTTTCTTGCCAAGGCGAAGGAGAAGTTCTGATTCTTGCATCACGTTCACTCCTGAGCAGTGAGTGGAGATAAGGTCTAGGTTCTGAAGGTGAAAACTGAGGTTGGGTAGAGATGATGGCCTAAAGCCATTGTGGGTGTGATATGCTCTGTGTACGGCCAGCTGTCTGGGTGTTGGACTGGAGGTCTGCCCTCAGGCTGTGTCAGACAGGGCTTTAGTGCACAGGCTAGACTGTATAATTGGGGTGTGGTCGAGTGGCATGCAGGTTGTTACTCATTTGGCGTTTCCGGTTAGCCCTATAGGGCAACATTTTTCTTCTGGAGGGCAGGCAGAGTGCTGCATTGTGTCTCCAGAATTGCCAAACTGGAGGGGTGTGGCCAGGATTGTGAGGAAGGAAGTCTGAAAACACAAGCTAGCATGAGTTTTGGGGCCAAGAGCATGGCAGGCCCACTCTGAAGAGGCTGAATCGAGATCTCCTGCAGGTGAGGTCAGGGCGAGTATCAGATGTTGCCTCAAGCTGGAGTTTGTGTCCATGACGGCCCCTTCCTGAAGGGGGTGGGGGCGTCATGAGGCCAGGGAGGTTTCCCTACGCTAGGAGTTGTGAGCTGCTCCCAACTTCAAAGTTTCCTTCTTCAGGACAGTCGAGTACTATTGTATGGTTCCAGGATGCCCCATACAGAAAGACTCGAGAGCAGGGGCCTAAGCATGGATGCCGAGAAACGCCAACTCACCATCCCATTGCCTGGTGGAGACAAGGCACGCTCAATCTGCGGGCTCTTGGGTGAGCTACCCAGAAGGCTGAGTTTAAATGGACTCTCCTGAGGATGAGTCATAATGTGGGTTGGTGGCCATGGAGACCTTGGAATGTGGCAGTAGCTAAGGGACTCTGCAGGATTCTCCAACCCGAAGGGCTTGACACAACTCCAACAAGGAAGCTTCCCATGTGGAGATGAGAGGTCTTTTGTCTGGTGCCTCAGGAATGCCCCGTATGCTGGTCTTCGAACCCAGGCCTCTGAGGAGTGATACCTGGACACCAAAGGAAGAGTTCATAATAGGGCCTAGGGGCCTGTCTGGTTCAATCTTCTGTCTCTGCGGATATCTGTCTGTGTGTCTGCATGGAGGTAGTAGTTGCTCAGCTTGTGTCATAATGCCCCTATTTGTCCAGTGCGGCTTGCGGTAGTGGGATGTCCTTGGGGACCTTGAGGTTTCTACTATTTTGTAGAGTTGTGGCCAATGGAATGGGCAATTTCTTAGGAGAGAGCAGGCACAGTTCTGTGGTGTGGCTCCAGAGAACCCAGCCTGGAGGCTGTGTGGGCCATGGCTGTGCAGACAGACATCCAAAAACCCTAACTCAGCTCAGGTTTGGGGCCGAGGTTACGGCAGGCCTGATCTACAGTCCATGAGGGGAGCTCCTCTGGATATGAAAGAAGGGTGAGAGGGAGGCAGTCGCTCAGGCTTTTGTCTCTGGATGTTTTGTCCACAATGGCCGTTTAATGTAGGAGTTGCCTCATGGGTCGTAGAAGTCTCCCTCTCTGGTAGTTTGTCCAGCCCCCAAGTGTTTGGGGTCATTCTGTGGGAAGGGAAGTGTCCTGTTTTTTGCCTCATATGTCCCCCCAGTAGAGGGATTCTAGAGCATAGCAGTGGGTACTGACAACTGGAATACTCGCCCTCGGGTTAAGCCTGGGGGCCTATGGATATGACAAGCCCCATATGCAGGATCTTGGTCCAGCCACTGAGAGGCGTTACTTTAATACGGGACTCACGCTGCAGGTCACAATGCATGTCTGTGCCCTAGGCGGCCCTCAAGCACTGGCGTGGCCTTTCGGACAATGCAGGTTTTCCCACATTGAACGTTGGACAACATGCCAACCACAAGGTTTCTGGCCATGGGGAAGGAGGAATTCTAATTTCTGCATCACGTTCACCCTGGGCAGTGATTGGAGATAAGGTCTAGGTTCTGAAGCCTGAAAACCGAGGTTGGGAAGAGATGACGACCTACAGCCATAGCGGGTCCTATGTGTCCAGGTTGGGGCCAGCTGTCTGGGTGTCGTTTGGGATGTCTTGTCTCAGGCTGTGCCAGACAGGGCATTAGAATACAGGGTGGGCTGTATAATTGCTTTACAATCGAGTGGCATGCATTAGAAAATCATTTGGGGTTTCTTATTAGAAGCATAGGGCAAAGTTTTTCTTCTGGAGGGCAGGCAGAGTGCTGCATTGTGGCATCGGAATTCCCAAACTGGAGGGCTTGTGGGCCAGGAGAGTGAGGACGGAAGTCTGAGAACACAAGCTAGGCTTAGGTTTCGGGGCAAGGACATGGCAGCCACACTCTGCAGAGCTGAATTGAGATCTCATGTGTCTGAAGTCAGGTCGAGGATCAGACTTTGGCTCAGGTTTGAGTTTCTGTCCATGTTGGCCCCTTCATGAAGGGGGGACATTATGAGCCCATGGGGGTTTTCCCACTATTGGAGTTGTGAGATGCTCCAAACCGCAAGGATTCCTTCTGTGGGACAATTAAGATTTGTTGGATGGCTCCAGGACGTCTTATAAGGTATTTTTCCAGAACAGGGTTCTAAGTATGGATGCCTGGGCAGTCAGCCTCACAATCCAATTGTCTCCTAGCAACAAGAAACGTTTGATCTGCTGGCTTGGGGTAGCAACAGAGGGGGCTGAGTTGAAATGGACTTTCCTGAGGATGGTCTTAATGTTGGTTTGAGTCCATGGAAACCTTGGTATGGGGCAGTGGCACCAGGGCCCTGAAGGATTCTCCTAACCAGAGGTTATGACAAAGCTCCAATGAGCAAGTTTTCCATGGGGAGACGAGATTTGTTCTTATTGGTGCCTCAGGAAACCACCATATGCTGGTATTGGAAACGAGGCCTCTGAGGAGAGATGCCTAAAAACCAAAGCAATGGATCTGATTAGGGCCTAGGGGCCTGTCCGGTTCAATATTCTTCTCTGGGGACATCTGTTGTCTGAGTGGAGGTAGTTGCTCAGCTGGTTTGAGATCACCCCTGTTTCTCCTGGGCGGCCTACACTAATGGGATGGCCTCGGTGACTTTGGAGGTTTTTCCTCATTTGCAAGGTTGTGGCCAATGGAATGGGAAGAATTCCCTTGAAAGGGAAGCACAGTCCTGAGGTGTGGCTCCAGGGACCCAAGTGTGGAGCGTGTGTGGTCCAGGGCTATTTGGACAAAAGTCTGAAAACACAAACTCCACTTAGGTTGGGGGATGTAGGTATGGCCGGCCCGATCTATAGACCGTGAGGAGAACTCTTCGGGATATGAACAAAGGGCGAATGTGAGGTGCTGGCTCATGCTTTTTTTTTTTTTTTTTTTTTTTTTCTGGAAATGTGTCACCGATTGCCATGGAATGTCGGGGTGTCCTCATGGGCCATCGATGAGGCTCCCTTTCTGGGGATTTGACCCGATCCCAAGAGTTTGGGGTCATTCTGTGGGAAGGGAGGAGGCCTTTCTTGTTTTTTTGTTTATTTTTTTATTATTATTATTTTTTTTACCTAAGGTGGACCACCAAAAGAGGGATTCCAGAGCAGAGTCCTGGGGAGGGGCGACTGGACAACCAGACCTCTGGTTAACATTGGGACCTAAGAACATGGCAAGCCCCATATGTGGGCTCTTGGTCCAGACACTGAGAGGCCTTCCCTGAGGAATGGTCTCACACTGAGTTTCACAATGTGTTTTTGTGCCCAAGGAGCCCCTCAAGTCAGGGCGTGGCCTAATGTACCATGCTGGTTTCTCCTACAGGGAACGTTGCACAATATGGCAACCACAAGTTTTCTGGCCATGGGGAAGATGGAGTTCTAATTTCTGCAACACTTTCACTCCTGGACTGTGATTGGATTTAAGGTCTAGGTTCTGAAGCCTGAAAACTGAGGTTGGGAAGAGATGAAGACCTAAGGCCATGGTGTGGCTGATGTGCTCAGTGTTCGGCCAGCTGTTGAGTGTGGGTTGGGAGGTGCAGGCTCAGGCTGTGGCAGACAGGGAATTAGTGCCCAGGCTAGACTGTATCATTGGGGTGCAGTCGAGTTTCGTGCAGGATGGTACTCATTTGTGGTTACTGGGTAGCCCCAGAGGGCAACGTTTTTCTTCTGGAGGGAAGACACAGTGCCACATAGTGGCTCCAGAATTCCCAAACTGGAAGGCTTGTGGGCCAGGAGTGTGATGAAAAAATTCTGAGAACACAAGCCAGACGTAGATTTCGGGGTGAGGGGATGGCAGGCACCCTCTGCAGAGATGATTCGAGATCCTGTATACCTGAAGACAGAGCTAGGATCAGACGTTGGCTTAGGTCGAAGTTTCTGTCCATGACAGCCCCTTCATGAAGGGGAGGGTGTCACGAGGACATGGAGGTTTTCCCACGATGGGAATTGTGAGATGCTCCAAACCGCAATGATTCCTTCTGTGGGACAGTCGAGACCTGTTGGATGGCTCCAGGACATCCCATAAGGACGTTATCCAGAGCAGGGTTCTAAGGATGGATGCCTGGGCAGCCTGCCTCCCATTCCAGGTGTCTCATAGCGCCAAGGCAAGTTCGATCTACTGGATCTAGGGGAGCAACCGAGGCGGGTGTGTTGAAATGGGTGAGTTGAGGATGGGTCATAATGTGCATTTGTGTCCATGTAGACCTTGGAATGGGGTGCTTGAACCGGGGCCTTGAGGGATGTTCATAACCGGAGGTTTTGATGGAGCTCTAAAGAGTATGTTTCCTATGTAGAGAAGAGAATTGTTTTGATGAGTGCCTAAGGAATCTCCCATATGCTGGTATTGGAAAACAGGCCTCTGAGGAGAGATGACTGGAATCAAAAGCAATGGATCTGATTAGGGCCTAAGTGCCTGTCCAGTTCAATCTTATTCTATGGGGATATCTGTCTCTGGGTCTGAGTGGAGGTAGTTTCCTAACTTGTGAGAGATCATCCCTGTGTGTCCTGGGCAGCCAACATTATTCGGATGGCCTGGGGGAGTTTGGCGGATTCTCCTAATCTATTGGGTTGTGGCCAATGGAAATAGCAGAATTCCCCTGGAGAGGGAAGCCACAGTCCTGAGGTGTGGCTCCAGGGGCCCCAGCTTGGATGGTGTGTTGGCCAGGCCTGTGGGGACAGAAGTCTGAAAACACAAACTCAGCTTAGTTTTGGGGATGTATGTATGAAGGCTCGATCTACAGACCGTGAGAATTTTCCGGGCTATGAACAAAGGGCGAGTATGTGGCGCTTGCTCAGGCTTTTGTCTCTGGATTTTGTGTCAACGGTGGCCGTGGAATGTCGGAGTGTCCTCAAGGGCCATGGACAATTCTTTCTCTGGTGATTTGGCCTGATCCCAAGTGGTTGGGATCATTCTGTGGATGGGAAGAGTCCTTTATGTATTTTTTTTTACCTCAGTTCTCCCACCAAAGAGGGATTCCAGAGTAGAGCCCTGAGTAGGTGTGACTAGACATCTCGAACTCTGGTTGAGATTGGGGGACTAGGGGCTTGGCAAGCCCCATATGTGGGCTGTTGTTCCAGTGACTAAGAGGCTTTACATGAGGATAGGGCTCACGCTGAGGGTCACAATGTGTGTTTGTGCAAATTGTGGCCCTCAGGGATAGGTGGGGCCTCATAGTCCATGCTGCTTTCTCCTACAATGAACATTGGACAACATGCCAACCACTAGGTTTCTTGCCAAGGCGAAGGAGAAGTTCTGATTCTTGCATCACGTTCACTCCTGAGCAGTGAGTGGAGATAAGGTCTAGGTTCTGAAGGTGAAAACTGAGGTTGGGTAGAGATGATGGCCTAAAGCCATTGTGGGTGTGATATGCTCTGTGTACGGCCAGCTGTCTGGGTGTTGGACTGGAGGTCTGCCCTCAGGCTGTGTCAGACAGGGCTTTAGTGCACAGGCTAGACTGTATAATTGGGGTGTGGTCGAGTGGCATGCAGGTTGTTACTCATTTGGCGTTTCCGGTTAGCCCTATAGGGCAACATTTTTCTTCTGGAGGGCAGGCAGAGTGCTGCATTGTGTCTCCAGAATTGCCAAACTGGAGGGGTGTGGCCAGGATTGTGAGGAAGGAAGTCTGAAAACACAAGCTAGCATGAGTTTTGGGGCCAAGAGCATGGCAGGCCCACTCTGAAGAGGCTGAATCGAGATCTCCTGCAGGTGAGGTCAGGGCGAGTATCAGATGTTGCCTCAAGCTGGAGTTTGTGTCCATGACGGCCCCTTCCTGAAGGGGGTGGGGGCGTCATGAGGCCAGGGAGGTTTCCCTACGCTGGGAGTTGTGAGCTGCTCCCAACTTCAAAGTTTCCTTCTTCAGGACAGTCGAGTACTATTGTATGGTTCCAGGATGCCCCATACAGAAAGACTCGAGAGCAGGGGCCTAAGCATGGATGCCGAGAAACGCCAACTCACCTTCCCATTGCCTGGTGGAGACAAGGCACGCTGAATCTGCGGGCTCTTGGGTGAGCTACCCAGAAGGCTGAGTTTAAATGGACTCTCCTGAGGATGAGTCATAATGTGGGTTGGTGGCCATGGAGACCTTGGAATGTGGCAGTAGCTAAGGGACTCTGCAGGATTCTCCAACCCGAAGGGCTTGACACAACTCCAACAAGGAAGCTTCCCATGTGGAGATGAGAGGTCTTTTGTCTGGTGCCTCAGGAAAGCCCCGTATGCTGGTCTTCGAACCCAGGCCTCTGAGGAGTGATACCTGGACACCAAAGGAAGAGTTCATAATAGGGCCTAGGGGCCTGTCTGGTTCAATCTTCTGTCTCTGCGGATATCTGTCTGTGTGTCTGCATGGAGGTAGTAGTTGCTCAGCTTGTGTCATAATGCCCCTATTTGTCCAGTGCGGCTTGCGGTAGTGGGATGTCCTTGGGGACCTTGAGGTTTCTACTATTTTGTAGAGTTGTGGCCAATGGAATGGGCAATTTCTTAGGAGAGAGCAGGCACAGTTCTGTGGTGTGGCTCCAGAGACCCCAGCCTGGAGGCTGTGTGGGCCATGGCTGTGCAGACAGACATCCAAAAACCCTAACTCAGCTCAGGTTTGGGGCCGAGGTTACGGCAGGCCTGATCTACAGTCCATGAGGGGAGCTCCTCTGGATATGAAAGAAGGGTGAGAGGGAGGCAGTCGCTCAGGCTTTTGTCTCTGGATGTTTTGTCCACAATGGCCGTTTAATGTAGGAGTTGCCTCATGGGTCGTAGAAGTCTCCCTCTCTGGTAGTTTGTCCAGCCCCCAAGTGTTTGGGGTCATTCTGTGGGAAGGGAAGTGTCCTGTTTTTTGCCTCATATGTCCCCCCAGTAGAGGGATTCTAGAGCATAGCAGTGGGTACTGACAACTGGAATACTCGCCCTCGGGTTAAGCCTGGGGGCCTATAGATATGACAAGCCCCATATGCAGGATCTTGGTCCAGCCACTGAGAGGCGTTACTTTAATACGGGACTCACCCTGCAGGTCACAATGCATGTCTGTGCCCTAGGCGGCCCTCAAGCACTGGCGTGGCCTTTCGGACAATGCAGGTTTTCCCACATTGAACGTTGGACAACATGCCAACCACAAGGTTTCTGGCCATGGGGAAGGAGGAATTCTAATTTCTGCATCACGTTCACCCTGGGCAGTGATTGGAGATAAGGTCTAGGTTCTGAAGCCTGAAAACCGAGGTTGGGAAGAGATGACGACCTACAGCCATAGCGGGTCCTATGTGTCCAGGTTGGGGCCAGCTGTCTGGGTGTCGTTTGGGATGTCTTGTCTCAGGCTGTGCCAGACAGGGCATTAGAATACAGGGTGGGCTGTATAATTGCTTTACAATCGAGTGGCATGCATTAGAAAATCATTTGGGGTTTCTTATTAGAAGCATAGGGCAAAGTTTTTCTTCTGGAGGGCAGGCAGAGTGCTGCATTGTGGCTTCGGAATTCCCAAACTGGAGGGCTTGTGGGCCAGGAGAGTGAGGACGGAAGTCTGAGAACACAAGCTAGGCTTAGGTTTCGGGGCAAGGACATGGCAGCCACACTCTGCAGAGCTGAATTGAGATCTCATGTGTCTGAAGTCAGGTCGAGGATCAGACTTTGGCTCAGGTTTGAGTTTCTGTCCATGTTGGCCCCTTCATGAAGGGGGGACATTATGAGCCCATGGGGGTTTTCCCACTATTGGAGTTGTGAGATGCTCCAAACCGCAAGGATTCCTTCTGTGGGACAATTAAGATTTGTTGGATGGCTCCAGGACGTCTTATAAGGTATTTTTCCAGAACAGGGTTCTAAGTATGGATGCCTGGGCAGTCAGCCTCACAATCCAATTGTCTCCTAGCAACAAGAAACGTTTGATCTGCTGGCTTGGGGTAGCAACAGAGGGGGCTGAGTTGAAATGGACTTTCCTGAGGATGGTCTTAATGTTGGTTTGAGTCCATGGAGACCTTGGTATGGGGCAGTGGCACCAGGGCCCTGAAGGATTCTCCTAACCAGAGGTTATGACAAAGCTCCAATGAGCAAGTTTTCCATGGGGAGACGAGATTTGTTCTTATTGGTGCCTCAGGAAACCACCATATGCTGGTATTGGAAACGAGGCCTCTGAGGAGAGATGCCTAAAAACCAAAGCAATGGATCTGATTAGGGCCTAGGGGCCTGTCCGGTTCAATATTCTTCTCTGGGGACATCTGTTGTCTGAGTGGATGTAGTTGCTCAGCTGGTTTGAGATCACCCCTGTTTGTCCTGGGCGGCCTACACTAATGGGATGGCCTCGGTGACTTTGGAGGTTTTTCCTCATTTGCAAGGTTGTGGCCAATGGAATGGGAAGAATTCCCTTGAAAGGGAAGCACAGTCCTGAGGTGTGGCTCCAGGGACCCAAGTGTGGAGCGTGTGTGGTCCAGGGCTATTTGGACAAAAGTCTGAAAACACAAACTCCACTTAGGTTGGGGGATGTAGGTATGGCCGGCCCGATCTATAGACCGTGAGGAGAACTCTTCGGGATATGAACAAAGGGCGAATGTGAGGTGCTGGCTCATGCTTTTTTTTTTTTTTTTTTTTTCTGGAAATGTGTCACCGATTGCCATGGAATGTCGGGGTGTCCTCATGGGCCATCGATGAGGCTCCCTTTCTGGGGATTTGACCCGATCCCAAGAGTTTGGGGTCATTCTGTGGGAAGGGAGGAGGCCTTTCTTGTTTTTTTGTTTATTTTTTTATTATTATTATTTTTTTTACCTAAGGTGGACCACCAAAAGAGGGATTCCAGAGCAGAGTCCTGGGGAGGGGCGACTGGACAACCAGACCTCTGGTTAACATTGGGACCTAAGAACATGGCAAGCCCCATATGTGGGCTCTTGGTCCAGACACTGAGAGGCCTTCCCTGAGGAATGGTCTCACACTGAGTTTCACAATGTGTTTTTGTGCCCAAGGAGCCCCTCAAGTCAGGGCGTGGCCTAATGTACCATGCTGGTTTCTCCTACAGGGAACGTTGCACAATATGGCAACCACAAGTTTTCTGGCCATGGGGAAGATGGAGTTCTAATTTCTGCAACACTTTCACTCCTGGACTGTGATTGGATTTAAGGTCTAGGTTCTGAAGCCTGAAAACTGAGGTTGGGAAGAGATGAAGACCTAAGGCCATGGTGTGGCTGATGTGCTCAGTGTTCGGCCAGCTGTTGAGTGTGGGTTGGGAGGTGCAGGCTCAGGCTGTGGCAGACAGGGAATTAGTGCCCAGGCTAGACTGTATCATTGGGGTGCAGTCGAGTTTCGTGCAGGATGGTACTCATTTGTGGTTACTGGGTAGCCCCAGAGGGCAACGTTTTTCTTCTGGAGGGAAGACACAGTGCCACATAGTGGCTCCAGAATTCCCAAACTGGAAGGCTTGTGGGCCAGGAGTGTGATGAAAAAATTCTGAGAACACAAGCCAGACTTAGATTTCGGGGTGAGGGGACGGCAGGCACCCTCTGCAGAGATGATTCGAGATCCTGTATACCTGAAGACAGAGCTAGGATCAGACGTTGGCTTAGGTCGAAGTTTCTGTCCATGACAGCCCCTTCATGAAGGGGAGGGTGTCACGAGGACATGGAGGTTTTCCCACGATGGGAATTGTGAGATGCTCCAAACCGCAATGATTCCTTCTGTGGGACAGTCGAGACCTGTTGGATGGCTCCAGGACATCCCATAAGGACGTTATCCAGAGCAGGGTTCTAAGGATGGATGCCTGGGCAGCCTGCCTCCCATTCCAGGTGTCTCATAGCGCCAAGGCAAGTTCGATCTGCTGGATCTAGGGGAGCAACCGAGGCGGGTGTGTTGAAATGGGTGAGTTGAGGATGGGTCATAATGTGCATTTGTGTCCATGTAGACCTTGGAATGGGGTGCTTGAACCGGGGCCTTGAGGGATGTTCATAACCGGAGGTTTTGATGGAGCTCTAAAGAGTATGTTTCCTATGTAGAGAAGAGAATTGTTTTGATGAGTGCCTAAGGAATCTCCCATATGCTGGTATTGGAAAACAGGCCTCTGAGGAGAGATGACTGGAATCAAAAGCAATGGATCTGATTAGGGCCTAAGTGCCTGTCCAGTTCAATCTTATTCTATGGGGATATCTGTCTCTGGGTCTGAGTGGAGGTAGTTTCCTAACTTGTGAGAGATCATCCCTGTGTGTCCTGGGCAGCCAACATTATTCGGATGGCCTGGGGGAGTTTGGCGGATTCTCCTAATCTATTGGGTTGTGGCCAATGGAAATAGCAGAATTCCCCTGGAGAGGGAAGCCACAGTCCTGAGGTGTGGCTCCAGGGGCCCCAGCTTGGATGGTGTGTTGGCCAGGCCTGTGGGGACAGAAGTCTGAAAACACAAACTCAGCTTAGTTTTGGGGATGTATGTATGAAGGCTCGATCTACAGACCGTGAGAATTTTCCGGGCTATGAACAAAGGGCGAGTATGTGGCGCTTGCTCAGGCTTTTGTCTCTGGATTTTGTGTCAACGGTGGCCGTGGAATGTCGGAGTGTCCTCAAGGGCCATGGACAATTCTTTCTCTGGTGATTTGGCCTGATCCCAAGTGGTTGGGATCATTCTGTGGATGGGAAGAGTCCTTTATGTATTTTTTTTTACCTCAGTTCTCCCACCAAAGAGGGATTCCAGAGTAGAGCCCTGAGTAGGGGTGACTAGACATCTCGAACTCTGGTTGAGATTGGGGGACTAGGGGCTTGGCAAGCCCCATATGTGGGCTGTTGTTCCAGTGACTAAGAGGCTTTACATGAGGATAGGGCTCACGCTGAGGGTCACAATGTGTGTTTGTGCAAATTGTGGCCCTCAGGGATAGGTGGGGCCTCATAGTCCATGCTGCTTTCTCCTACAATGAACATTGGACAACATGCCAACCACTAGGTTTCTTGCCAAGGCGAAGGAGAAGTTCTGATTCTTGCATCACGTTCACTCCTGAGCAGTGAGTGGAGATAAGGTCTAGGTTCTGAAGGTGAAAACTGAGGTTGGGTAGAGATGATGGCCTAAAGCCATTGTGGGTGTGATATGCTCTGTGTACGGCCAGCTGTCTGGGTGTTGGACTGGAGGTCTGCCCTCAGGCTGTGTCAGACAGGGCTTTAGTGCACAGGCTAGACTGTATAATTGGGGTGTGGTCGAGTGGCATGCAGGTTGTTACTCATTTGGCGTTTCCGGTTAGCCCTATAGGGCAACATTTTTCTTCTGGAGGGCAGGCAGAGTGCTGCATTGTGTCTCCAGAATTGCCAAACTGGAGGGGTGTGGCCAGGATTGTGAGGAAGGAAGTCTGAAAACACAAGCTAGCATGAGTTTTGGGGCCAAGAGCATGGCAGGCCCACTCTGAAGAGGCTGAATCGAGATCTCCTGCAGGTGAGGTCAGGGCGAGTATCAGATGTTGCCTCAAGCTGGAGTTTGTGTCCATGACGGCCCCTTCCTGAAGGGGGTGGGGGCGTCATGAGGCCAGGGAGGTTTCCCTACGCTGGGAGTTGTGAGCTGCTCCCAACTTCAAAGTTTCCTTCTTCAGGACAGTCGAGTACTATTGTATGGTTCCAGGATGCCCCATACAGAAAGACTCGAGAGCAGGGGCCTAAGCATGGATGCCGAGAAACGCCAACTCACCTTCCCATTGCCTGGTGGAGACAAGGCACGCTGAATCTGCGGGCTCTTGGGTGAGCTACCCAGAAGGCTGAGTTTAAATGGACTCTCCTGAGGATGAGTCATAATGTGGGTTGGTGGCCATGGAGACCTTGGAATGTGGCAGTAGCTAAGGGACTCTGCAGGATTCTCCAACCCGAAGGGCTTGACACAACTCCAACAAGGAAGCTTCCCATGTGGAGATGAGAGGTCTTTTGTCTGGTGCCTCAGGAAAGCCCCGTATGCTGGTCTTCGAACCCAGGCCTCTGAGGAGTGATACCTGGACACCAAAGGAAGAGTTCATAATAGGGCCTAGGGGCCTGTCTGGTTCAATCTTCTGTCTCTGCGGATATCTGTCTGTGTGTCTGCATGGAGGTAGTAGTTGCTCAGCTTGTGTCATAATGCCCCTATTTGTCCAGTGCGGCTTGCGGTAGTGGGATGTCCTTGGGGACCTTGAGGTTTCTACTATTTTGTAGAGTTGTGGCCAATGGAATGGGCAGTTTCTTAGGAGAGAGCAGGCACAGTTCTGTGGTGTGGCTCCAGAGACCCCAGCCTGGAGGCTGTGTGGGCCATGGCTGTGCAGACAGACATCCAAAAACCCTAACTCAGCTCAGGTTTGGGGCCGAGGTTACGGCAGGCCTGATCTACAGTCCATGAGGGGAGCTCCTCTGGATATGAAAGAAGGGTGAGAGGGAGGCAGTCGCTCAGGCTTTTGTCTCTGGATGTTTTGTCCACAATGGCCGTTTAATGTAGGAGTTGCCTCATGGGTCGTAGAAGTCTCCCTCTCTGGTAGTTTGTCCAGCCCCCAAGTGTTTGGGGTCATTCTGTGGGAAGGGAAGTGTCCTGTTTTTTGCCTCATATGTCCCCCCAGTAGAGGGATTCTAGAGCATAGCAGTGGGTACTGACAACTGGAATACTCGCCCTCGGGTTAAGCCTGGGGGCCTATGGATATGACAAGCCCCATATGCAGGATCTTGGTCCAGCCCCTGAGAGGCGTTACTTTAATACGGGACTCACGCTGCAGGTCACAATGCATGTCTGTGCCCTAGGCGGCCCTCAAGCACTGGCGTGGCCTTTCGGACAATGCAGGTTTTCCCACATTGAACGTTGGACAACATGCCAACCACAAGGTTTCTGGCCATGGGGAAGGAGGAATTCTAATTTCTGCATCACGTTCACCCTGGGCAGTGATTGGAGATAAGGTCTAGGTTCTGAAGCCTGAAAACCGAGGTTGGGAAGAGATGACGACCTACAGCCATAGCGGGTCCTATGTGTCCAGGTTGGGGCCAGCTGTCTGGGTGTCGTTTGGGATGTCTTGTCTCAGGCTGTGCCAGACAGGGCATTAGAATACAGGGTGGGCTGTATAATTGCTTTACAATCGAGTGGCATGCATTAGAAAATCATTTGGGGTTTCTTATTAGAAGCATAGGGCAAAGTTTTTCTTCTGGAGGGCAGGCAGAGTGCTGCATTGTGGCTTCGGAATTCCCAAACTGGAGGGCTTGTGGGCCAGGAGAGTGAGGACGGAAGTCTGAGAACACAAGCTAGGCTTAGGTTTCGGGGCAAGGACATGGCAGCCACACTCTGCAGAGCTGAATTGAGATCTCATGTGTCTGAAGTCAGGTCGAGGATCAGACTTTGGCTCAGGTTTGAGTTTCTGTCCATGTTGGCCCCTTCATGAAGGGGGGACATTATGAGCCCATGGGGGTTTTCCCACTATTGGAGTTGTGAGATGCTCCAAACCGCAAGGATTCCTTCTGTGGGACAATTAAGATTTGTTGGATGGCTCCAGGACGTCTTATAAGGTATTTTTCCAGAACAGGGTTCTAAGTATGGATGCCTGGGCAGTCAGCCTCACAATCCAATTGTCTCCTAGCAACAAGAAACGTTTGATCTGCTGGCTTGGGGTAGCAACAGAGGGGGCTGAGTTGAAATGGACTTTCCTGAGGATGGTCTTAATGTTGGTTTGAGTCCATGGAGACCTTGGTATGGGGCAGTGGCACCAGGGCCCTGAAGGATTCTCCTAACCAGAGGTTATGACAAAGCTCCAATGAGCAAGTTTTCCATGGGGAGACGAGATTTGTTCTTATTGGTGCCTCAGGAAACCACCATATGCTGGTATTGGAAACGAGGCCTCTGAGGAGAGATGCCTAAAAACCAAAGCAATGGATCTGATTAGGGCCTAGGGGCCTGTCCGGTTCAATATTCTTCTCTGGGGACATCTGTTGTCTGAGTGGAGGTAGTTGCTCAGCTGGTTTGAGATCACCCCTGTTTGTCCTGGGCGGCCTACACTAATGGGATGGCCTCGGTGACTTTGGAGGTTTTTCCTCATTTGCAAGGTTGTGGCCAATGGAATGGGAAGAATTCCCTTGAAAGGGAAGCACAGTCCTGAGGTGTGGCTCCAGGGACCCAAGTGTGGAGCGTGTGTGGTCCAGGGCTATTTGGACAAAAGTCTGAAAACACAAACTCCACTTAGGTTGGGGGATGTAGGTATGGCCGGCCCGATCTATAGACCGTGAGGAGAACTCTTCGGGATATGAACAAAGGGCGAATGTGAGGTGCTCGCTCATGCTTTTTTTTTTTTTTTTTTTTTTTTTCTGGAAATGTGTCACCGATTGCCATGGAATGTCGGGGTGTCCTCATGGGCCATCGATGAGGCTCCCTTTCTGGGGATTTGACCCGATCCCAAGAGTTTGGGGTCATTCTGTGGGAAGGGAGGAGGCCTTTCTTGTTTTTTTGTTTATTTTTTTATTATTATTATTTTTTTTACCTAAGGTGGACCACCAAAAGAGGGATTCCAGAGCAGAGTCCTGGGGAGGGGCGACTGGACAACCAGACCTCTGGTTAACATTGGGACCTAAGAACATGGCAAGCCCCATATGTGGGCTCTTGGTCCAGACACTGAGAGGCCTTCCCTGAGGAATGGTCTCACCCTGAGTTTCACAATGTGTTTTTGTGCCCAAGGAGCCCCTCAAGTCAGGGCGTGGCCTAATGTACCATGCTGGTTTCTCCTACAGGGAACGTTGCACAATATGGCAACCACAAGTTTTCTGGCCATGGGGAAGATGGAGTTCTAATTTCTGCAACACTTTCACTCCTGGACTGTGATTGGATTTAAGGTCTAGGTTCTGAAGCCTGAAAACTGAGGTTGGGAAGAGATGAAGACCTAAGGCCATGGTGTGGCTGTTGTGCTCAGTGTTCGGCCAGCTGTTGAGTGTGGGTTGGGAGGTGCAGGCTCAGGCTGTGGCAGACAGGGAATTAGTGCCCAGGCTAGACTGTATCATTGGGGTGCAGTCGAGTTTCGTGCAGGATGGTACTCATTTGTGGTTACTGGGTAGCCCCAGAGGGCAACGTTTTTCTTCTGGAGGGAAGACACAGTGCCACATAGTGGCTCCAGAATTCCCAAACTGGAAGGCTTGTGGGCCAGGAGTGTGATGAAAAAATTCTGAGAACACAAGCCAGACTTAGATTTCGGGGTGAGGGGACGGCAGGCACCCTCTGCAGAGATGATTCGAGATCCTGTATACCTGAAGACAGAGCTAGGATCAGACGTTGGCTTAGGTCGAAGTTTCTGTCCATGACAGCCCCTTCATGAAGGGGAGGGTGTCACGAGGACATGGAGGTTTTCCCACGATGGGAATTGTGAGATGCTCCAAACCGCAATGATTCCTTCTGTGGGACAGTCGAGACCTGTTGGATGGCTCCAGGACATCCCATAAGGACGTTATCCAGAGCAGGGTTCTAAGGATGGATGCCTGGGCAGCCTGCCTCCCATTCCAGGTGTCTCATAGCGCCAAGGCAAGTTCGATCTGCTGGATCTAGGGGAGCAACCGAGGCGGGTGTGTTGAAATGGGTGAGTTGAGGATGGGTCATAATGTGCATTTGTGTCCATGTAGACCTTGGAATGGGGTGCTTGAACCGGGGCCTTGAGGGATGTTCATAACCGGAGGTTTTGATGGAGCTCTAAAGAGTATGTTTCCTATGTAGAGAAGAGAATTGTTTTGATGAGTGCCTAAGGAATCTCCCATATGCTGGTATTGGAAAACAGGCCTCTGAGGAGAGATGACTGGAATCAAAAGCAATGGATCTGATTAGGGCCTAAGTGCCTGTCCAGTTCAATCTTATTCTATGGGGATATCTGTCTCTGGGTCTGAGTGGAGGTAGTTTCCTAACTTGTGAGAGATCATCCCTGTGTGTCCTGGGCAGCCAACATTATTCGGATGGCCTGGGGGAGTTTGGCGGATTCTCCTAATCTATTGGGTTGTGGCCAATGGAAATAGCAGAATTCCCCTGGAGAGGGAAGCCACAGTCCTGAGGTGTGGCTCCAGGGGCCCCAGCTTGGATGGTGTGTTGGCCAGGCCTGTGGGGACAGAAGTCTGAAAACACAAACTCAGCTTAGTTTTGGGGATGTATGTATGAAGGCTCGATCTACAGACCGTGAGAATTTTCCGGGCTATGAACAAAGGGCGAGTATGTGGCGCTTGCTCAGGCTTTTGTCTCTGGATTTTGTGTCAACGGTGGCCGTGGAATGTCGGAGTGTCCTCAAGGGCCATGGACAATTCTTTATCTGGTGATTTGGCCTGATCCCAAGTGGTTGGGATCATTCTGTGGATGGGAAGAGTCCTTTATGTATTTTTTTTTACCTCAGTTCTCCCACCAAAGAGGGATTCCAGAGTAGAGCCCTGAGTAGGTGTGACTAGACATCTCGAACTCTGGTTGAGATTGGGGGACTAGGGGCTTGGCAAGCCCCATATGTGGGCTGTTGTTCCAGTGACTAAGAGGCTTTACATGAGGATAGGGCTCACGCTGAGGGTCACAATGTGTGTTTGTGCAAATTGTGGCCCTCAGGGATAGGTGGGGCCTCATAGTCCATGCTGCTTTCTCCTACAATGAACATTGGACAACATGCCAACCACTAGGTTTCTTGCCAAGGCGAAGGAGAAGTTCTGATTCTTGCATCACGTTCACTCCTGAGCAGTGAGTGGAGATAAGGTCTAGGTTCTGAAGGTGAAAACTGAGGTTGGGTAGAGATGATGGCCTAAAGCCATTGTGGGTGTGATATGCTCTGTGTACGGCCAGCTGTCTGGGTGTTGGACTGGAGGTCTGCCCTCAGGCTGTGTCAGACAGGGCTTTAGTGCACAGGCTAGACTGTATAATTGGGGTGTGGTCGAGTGGCATGCAGGTTGTTACTCATTTGGCGTTTCCGGTTAGCCCTATAGGGCAACATTTTTCTTCTGGAGGGCAGGCAGAGTGCTGCATTGTGTCTCCAGAATTGCCAAACTGGAGGGGTGTGGCCAGGATTGTGAGGAAGGAAGTCTGAAAACACAAGCTAGCATGAGTTTTGGGGCCAAGAGCATGGCAGGCCCACTCTGAAGAGGCTGAATCGAGACCTCCTGCAGGTGAGGTCAGGGCGAGTATCAGATGTTGCCTCAAGCTGGAGTTTGTGTCCATGACGGCCCCTTCCTGAAGGGGGTGGGGGCGTCATGAGGCCAGGGAGGTTTCCCTACGCTGGGAGTTGTGAGCTGCTCCCAACTTCAAAGTTTCCTTCTTCAGGACAGTCGAGTACTATTGTATGGTTCCAGGATGCCCCATACAGAAAGACTCGAGAGCAGGGGCCTAAGCATGGATGCCGAGAAACGCCAACTCACCTTCCCATTGCCTGGTGGAGACAAGGCACGCTCAATCTGCGGGCTCTTGGGTGAGCTACCCAGAAGGCTGAGTTTAAATGGACTCTCCTGAGGATGAGTCATAATGTGGGTTGGTGGCCATGGAGACCTTGGAATGTGGCAGTAGCTAAGGGACTCTGCAGGATTCTCCAACCCGAAGGGCTTGACACAACTCCAACAAGGAAGCTTCCCATGTGGAGATGAGAGGTCTTTTGTCTGGTGCCTCAGGAAAGCCCCGTATGCTGGTCTTCGAACCCAGGCCTCTGAGGAGTGAACCTGGACACCAAAGGAAGAGTTCATAATAGGGCCTAGGGGCCTGTCTGGTTCAATCTTCTGTCTCTGCGGATATCTGTCTGTGTGTCTGCATGGAGGTAGTAGTTGCTCAGCTTGTGTCATAATGCCCCTATTTGTCCAGTGCGGCTTGCGGTAGTGGGATGTCCTTGGGGACCTTGAGGTTTCTACTATTTTGTAGAGTTGTGGCCAATGGAATGGGCAATTTCTTAGGAGAGAGCAGGCACAGTTCTGTGGTGTGGCTCCAGAGACCCCAGCCTGGAGGCTGTGTGGGCCATGGCTGTGCAGACAGACATCCAAAAACCCTAACTCAGCTCAGGTTTGGGGCCGAGGTTACGGCAGGCCTGATCTACAGTCCATGAGGGGAGCTCCTCTGGATATGAAAGAAGGGTGAGAGGGAGGCAGTCGCTCAGGCTTTTGTCTCTGGATGTTTTGTCCACAATGGCCGTTTAATGTAGGAGTTGCCTCATGGGTCGTAGAAGTCTCCCTCTCTGGTAGTTTGTCCAGCCCCCAAGTGTTTGGGGTCATTCTGTGGGAAGGGAAGTGTCCTGTTTTTTGCCTCATATGTCCCCCCAGTAGAGGGATTCTAGAGCATAGCAGTGGGTACTGACAACTGGAATACTCGCCCTCGGGTTAAGCCTGGGGGCCTATGGATATGACAAGCCCCATATGCAGGATCTTGGTCCAGCCCCTGAGAGGCGTTACTTTAATACGGGACTCACCCTGCAGGTCACAATGCATGTCTGTGCCCTAGGCGGCCCTCAAGCACTGGCGTGGCCTTTCGGACAATGCAGGTTTTCCCACATTGAACGTTGGACAACATGCCAACCACAAGGTTTCTGGCCATGGGGAAGGAGGAATTCTAATTTCTGCATCACGTTCACCCTGGGCAGTGATTGGAGATAAGGTCTAGGTTCTGAAGCCTGAAAACCGAGGTTGGGAAGAGATGACGACCTACAGCCATAGCGGGTCCTATGTGTCCAGGTTGGGGCCAGCTGTCTGGGTGTCGTTTGGGATGTCTTGTCTCAGGCTGTGCCAGACAGGGCATTAGAATACAGGGTGGGCTGTATAATTGCTTTACAATCGAGTGGCATGCATTAGAAAATCATTTGGGGTTTCTTATTAGAAGCATAGGGCAAAGTTTTTCTTCTGGAGGGCAGGCAGAGTGCTGCATTGTGGCTTCGGAATTCCCAAACTGGAGGGCTTGTGGGCCAGGAGAGTGAGGACGGAAGTCTGAGAACACAAGCTAGGCTTAGGTTTCGGGGCAAGGACATGGCAGCCACACTCTGCAGAGCTGAATTGAGATCTCATGTGTCTGAAGTCAGGTCGAGGATCAGACTTTGGCTCAGGTTTGAGTTTCTGTCCATGTTGGCCCCTTCATGAAGGGGGGACATTATGAGACCATGGGGGTTTTCCCACTATTGGAGTTGTGAGATGCTCCAAACCGCAAGGATTCCTTCTGTGGGACAATTAAGATTTGTTGGATGGCTCCAGGACGTCTTATAAGGTATTTTTCCAGAACAGGGTTCTAAGTATGGATGCCTGGGCAGTCAGCCTCACAATCCAATTGTCTCCTAGCAACAAGAAACGTTTGATCTGCTGGCTTGGGGTAGCAACAGAGGGGGCTGAGTTGAAATGGACTTTCCTGAGGATGGTCTTAATGTTGGTTTGAGTCCATGGAGACCTTGGTATGGGGCAGTGGCACCAGGGCCCTGAAGGATTCTCCTAACCAGAGGTTATGACAAAGCTCCAATGAGCAAGTTTTCCATGGGGAGACGAGATTTGTTCTTATTGGTGCCTCAGGAAACCACCATATGCTGGTATTGGAAACGAGGCCTCTGAGGAGAGATGCCTAAAAACCAAAGCAATGGATCTGATTAGGGCCTAGGGGCCTGTCCGGTTCAATATTCTTCTCTGGGGACATCTGTTGTCTGAGTGGAGGTAGTTGCTCAGCTGGTTTGAGATCACCCCTGTTTGTCCTGGGCGGCCTACACTAATGGGATGGCCTCGGTGACTTTGGAGGTTTTTCCTCATTTGCAAGGTTGTGGCCAATGGAATGGGAAGAATTCCCTTGAAAGGGAAGCACAGTCCTGAGGTGTGGCTCCAGGGACCCAAGTGTGGAGCGTGTGTGGTCCAGGGCTATTTGGACAAAAGTCTGAAAACACAAACTCCACTTAGGTTGGGGGATGTAGGTATGGCCGGCCCGATCTATAGACCGTGAGGAGAACTCTTCGGGATATGAACAAAGGGCGAATGTGAGGTGCTCGCTCATGCTTTTTTTTTTTTTTTTTTTTTTTTCTGGAAATGTGTCACCGATTGCCATGGAATGTCGGGGTGTCCTCATGGGCCATCGATGAGGCTCCCTTTCTGGGGATTTGACCCGATCCCAAGAGTTTGGGGTCATTCTGTGGGAAGGGAGGAGGCCTTTCTTGTTTTTTTGTTTATTTTTTTATTATTATTATTTTTTTTACCTAAGGTGGACCACCAAAAGAGGGATTCCAGAGCAGAGTCCTGGGGAGGGGCGACTGGACAACCAGACCTCTGGTTAACATTGGGACCTAAGAACATGGCAAGCCCCATATGTGGGCTCTTGGTCCAGACACTGAGAGGCCTTCCCTGAGGAATGGTCTCACCCTGAGTTTCACAATGTGTTTTTGTGCCCAAGGAGCCCCTCAAGTCAGGGCGTGGCCTAATGTACCATGCTGGTTTCTCCTACAGGGAACGTTGCACAATATGGCAACCACAAGTTTTCTGGCCATGGGGAAGATGGAGTTCTAATTTCTGCAACACTTTCACTCCTGGACTGTGATTGGATTTAAGGTCTAGGTTCTGAAGCCTGAAAACTGAGGTTGGGAAGAGATGAAGACCTAAGGCCATGGTGTGGCTGATGTGCTCAGTGTTCGGCCAGCTGTTGAGTGTGGGTTGGGAGGTGCAGGCTCAGGCTGTGGCAGACAGGGAATTAGTGCCCAGGCTAGACTGTATCATTGGGGTGCAGTCGAGTTTCGTGCAGGATGGTACTCATTTGTGGTTACTGGGTAGCCCCAGAGGGCAACGTTTTTCTTCTGGAGGGAAGACACAGTGCCACATAGTGGCTCCAGAATTCCCAAACTGGAAGGCTTGTGGGCCAGGAGTGTGATGAAAAAATTCTGAGAACACAAGCCAGACTTAGATTTCGGGGTGAGGGGACGGCAGGCACCCTCTGCAGAGATGATTCGAGATCCTGTATACCTGAAGACAGAGCTAGGATCAGACGTTGGCTTAGGTCGAAGTTTCTGTCCATGACAGCCCCTTCATGAAGGGGAGGGTGTCACGAGGACATGGAGGTTTTCCCACGATGGGAATTGTGAGATGCTCCAAACCGCAATGATTCCTTCTGTGGGACAGTCGAGACCTGTTGGATGGCTCCAGGACATCCCATAAGGACGTTATCCAGAGCAGGGTTCTAAGGATGGATGCCTGGGCAGCCTGCCTCCCATTCCAGGTGTCTCATAGCGCCAAGGCAAGTTCGATCTGCTGGATCTAGGGGAGCAACCGAGGCGGGTGTGTTGAAATGGGTGAGTTGAGGATGGGTCATAATGTGCATTTGTGTCCATGTAGACCTTGGAATGGGGTGCTTGAACCGGGGCCTTGAGGGATGTTCATAACCGGAGGTTTTGATGGAGCTCTAAAGAGTATGTTTCCTATGTAGAGAAGAGAATTGTTTTGATGAGTGCCTAAGGAATCTCCCATATGCTGGTATTGGAAAACAGGCCTCTGAGGAGAGATGACTGGAATCAAAAGCAATGGATCTGATTAGGGCCTAAGTGCCTGTCCAGTTCAATCTTATTCTATGGGGATATCTGTCTCTGGGTCTGAGTGGAGGTAGTTTCCTAACTTGTGAGAGATCATCCCTGTGTGTCCTGGGCAGCCAACATTATTCGGATGGCCTGGGGGAGTTTGGCGGATTCTCCTAATCTATTGGGTTGTGGCCAATGGAAATAGCAGAATTCCCCTGGAGAGGGAAGCCACAGTCCTGAGGTGTGGCTCCAGGGGCCCCAGCTTGGATGGTGTGTTGGCCAGGCCTGTGGGGACAGAAGTCTGAAAACACAAACTCAGCTTAGTTTTGGGGATGTATGTATGAAGGCTCGATCTACAGACCGTGAGAATTTTCCGGGCTATGAACAAAGGGCGAGTATGTGGCGCTTGCTCAGGCTTTTGTCTCTGGATTTTGTGTCAACGGTGGCCGTGGAATGTCGGAGTGTCCTCAAGGGCCATGGACAATTCTTTCTCTGGTGATTTGGCCTGATCCCAAGTGGTTGGGATCATTCTGTGGATGGGAAGAGTCCTTTATGTATTTTTTTTTACCTCAGTTCTCCCACCAAAGAGGGATTCCAGAGTAGAGCCCTGAGTAGGGGTGACTAGACATCTCGAACTCTGGTTGAGATTGGGGGACTAGGGGCTTGGCAAGCCCCATATGTGGGCTGTTGTTCCAGTGACTAAGAGGCTTTACATGAGGATAGGGCTCACGCTGAGGGTCACAATGTGTGTTTGTGCAAATTGTGGCCCTCAGGGATAGGTGGGGCCTCATAGTCCATGCTGCTTTCTCCTACAATGAACATTGGACAACATGCCAACCACTAGGTTTCTTGCCAAGGCGAAGGAGAAGTTCTGATTCTTGCATCACGTTCACTCCTGAGCAGTGAGTGGAGATAAGGTCTAGGTTCTGAAGGTGAAAACTGAGGTTGGGTAGAGATGATGGCCTAAAGCCATTGTGGGTGTGATATGCTCTGTGTACGGCCAGCTGTCTGGGTGTTGGACTGGAGGTCTGCCCTCAGGCTGTGTCAGACAGGGCTTTAGTGCACAGGCTAGACTGTATAATTGGGGTGTGGTCGAGTGGCATGCAGGTTGTTACTCATTTGGCGTTTCCGGTTAGCCCTATAGGGCAACATTTTTCTTCTGGAGGGCAGGCAGAGTGCTGCATTGTGTCTCCAGAATTGCCAAACTGGAGGGGTGTGGCCAGGATTGTGAGGAAGGAAGTCTGAAAACACAAGCTAGCATGAGTTTTGGGGCCAAGAGCATGGCAGGCCCACTCTGAAGAGGCTGAATCGAGACCTCCTGCAGGTGAGGTCAGGGCGAGTATCAGATGTTGCCTCAAGCTGGAGTTTGTGTCCATGACGGCCCCTTCCTGAAGGGGGTGGGGGCGTCATGAGGCCAGGGAGGTTTCCCTACGCTGGGAGTTGTGAGCTGCTCCCAACTTCAAAGTTTCCTTCTTCAGGACAGTCGAGTACTATTGTATGGTTCCAGGATGCCCCATACAGAAAGACTCGAGAGCAGGGGCCTAAGCATGGATGCCGAGAAACGCCAACTCACCTTCCCATTGCCTGGTGGAGACAAGGCACGCTCAATCTGCGGGCTCTTGGGTGAGCTACCCAGAAGGCTGAGTTTAAATGGACTCTCCTGAGGATGAGTCATAATGTGGGTTGGTGGCCATGGAGACCTTGGAATGTGGCAGTAGCTAAGGGACTCTGCAGGATTCTCCAACCCGAAGGGCTTGACACAACTCCAACAAGGAAGCTTCCCATGTGGAGATGAGAGGTCTTTTGTCTGGTGCCTCAGGAAAGCCCCGTATGCTGGTCTTCGAACCCAGGCCTCTGAGGAGTGAACCTGGACACCAAAGGAAGAGTTCATAATAGGGCCTAGGGGCCTGTCTGGTTCAATCTTCTGTCTCTGCGGATATCTGTCTGTGTGTCTGCATGGAGGTAGTAGTTGCTCAGCTTGTGTCATAATGCCCCTATTTGTCCAGTGCGGCTTGCGGTAGTGGGATGTCCTTGGGGACCTTGAGGTTTCTACTATTTTGTAGAGTTGTGGCCAATGGAATGGGCAATTTCTTAGGAGAGAGCAGGCACAGTTCTGTGGTGTGGCTCCAGAGACCCCAGCCTGGAGGCCGTGTGGGCCATGGCTGTGCAGACAGACATCCAAAAACCCTAACTCAGCTCAGGTTTGGGGCCGAGGTTACGGCAGGCCTGATCTACAGTCCATGAGGGGAGCTCCTCTGGATATGAAAGAAGGGTGAGAGGGAGGCAGTCGCTCAGGCTTTTGTCTCTGGATGTTTTGTCCACAATGGCCGTTTAATGTAGGAGTTGCCTCATGGGTCGTAGAAGTCTCCCTCTCTGGTAGTTTGTCCAGCCCCCAAGTGTTTGGGGTCATTCTGTGGGAAGGGAAGTGTCCTGTTTTTTGCCTCATATGTCCCCCCAGTAGAGGGATTCTAGAGCATAGCAGTGGGTACTGACAACTGGAATACTCGCCCTCGGGTTAAGCCTGGGGGCCTATGGATATGACAAGCCCCATATGCAGGATCTTGGTCCAGCCACTGAGAGGCGTTACTTTAATACGGGACTCACGCTGCAGGTCACAATGCATGTCTGTGCCCTAGGCGGCCCTCAAGCACTGGCGTGGCCTTTCGGACAATGCAGGTTTTCCCACATTGAACGTTGGACAACATGCCAACCACAAGGTTTCTGGCCATGGGGAAGGAGGAATTCTAATTTCTGCATCACGTTCACCCTGGGCAGTGATTGGAGATAAGGTCTAGGTTCTGAAGCCTGAAAACCGAGGTTGGGAAGAGATGACGACCTACAGCCATAGCGGGTCCTATGTGTCCAGGTTGGGGCCAGCTGTCTGGGTGTCGTTTGGGATGTCTTGTCTCAGGCTGTGCCAGACAGGGCATTAGAATACAGGGTGGGCTGTATAATTGCTTTACAATCGAGTGGCATGCATTAGAAAATCATTTGGGGTTTCTTATTAGAAGCATAGGGCAAAGTTTTTCTTCTGGAGGGCAGGCAGAGTGCTGCATTGTGGCTTCGGAATTCCCAAACTGGAGGGCTTGTGGGCCAGGAGAGTGAGGACGGAAGTCTGAGAACACAAGCTAGGCTTAGGTTTCGGGGCAAGGACATGGCAGCCACACTCTGCAGAGCTGAATTGAGATCTCATGTGTCTGAAGTCAGGTCGAGGATCAGACTTTGGCTCAGGTTTGAGTTTCTGTCCATGTTGGCCCCTTCATGAAGGGGGGACATTATGAGACCATGGGGGTTTTCCCACTATTGGAGTTGTGAGATGCTCCAAACCGCAAGGATTCCTTCTGTGGGACAATTAAGATTTGTTGGATGGCTCCAGGACGTCTTATAAGGTATTTTTCCAGAACAGGGTTCTAAGTATGGATGCCTGGGCAGTCAGCCTCACAATCCAATTGTCTCCTAGCAACAAGAAACGTTTGATCTGCTGGCTTGGGGTAGCAACAGAGGGGGCTGAGTTGAAATGGACTTTCCTGAGGATGGTCTTAATGTTGGTTTGAGTCCATGGAGACCTTGGTATGGGGCAGTGGCACCAGGGCCCTGAAGGATTCTCCTAACCAGAGGTTATGACAAAGCTCCAATGAGCAAGTTTTCCATGGGGAGACGAGATTTGTTCTTATTGGTGCCTCAGGAAACCACCATATGCTGGTATTGGAAACGAGGCCTCTGAGGAGAGATGCCTAAAAACCAAAGCAATGGATCTGATTAGGGCCTAGGGGCCTGTCCGGTTCAATATTCTTCTCTGGGGACATCTGTTGTCTGAGTGGAGGTAGTTGCTCAGCTGGTTTGAGATCACCCCTGTTTGTCCTGGGCGGCCTACACTAATGGGATGGCCTCGGTGACTTTGGAGGTTTTTCCTCATTTGCAAGGTTGTGGCCAATGGAATGGGAAGAATTCCCTTGAAAGGGAAGCACAGTCCTGAGGTGTGGCTCCAGGGACCCAAGTGTGGAGCGTGTGTGGTCCAGGGCTATTTGGACAAAAGTCTGAAAACACAAACTCCACTTAGGTTGGGGGATGTAGGTATGGCCGGCCCGATCTATAGACCGTGAGGAGAACTCTTCGGGATATGAACAAAGGGCGAATGTGAGGTGCTCGCTCATGCTTTTTTTTTTTTTTTTTTTTTTTTTTTCTGGAAATGTGTCACCGATTGCCATGGAATGTCGGGGTGTCCTCATGGGCCATCGATGAGGCTCCCTTTCTGGGGATTTGACCCGATCCCAAGAGTTTGGGGTCATTCTGTGGGAAGGGAGGAGGCCTTTCTTGTTTTTTTGTTTATTTTTTTATTATTATTATTTTTTTTACCTAAGGTGGACCACCAAAAGAGGGATTCCAGAGCAGAGTCCTGGGGAGGGGCGACTGGACAACCAGACCTCTGGTTAACATTGGGACCTAAGAACATGGCAAGCCCCATATGTGGGCTCTTGGTCCAGACACTGAGAGGCCTTCCCTGAGGAATGGTCTCACCCTGAGTTTCACAATGTGTTTTTGTGCCCAAGGAGCCCCTCAAGTCAGGGCGTGGCCTAATGTACCATGCTGGTTTCTCCTACAGGGAACGTTGCACAATATGGCAACCACAAGTTTTCTGGCCATGGGGAAGATGGAGTTCTAATTTCTGCAACACTTTCACTCCTGGACTGTGATTGGATTTAAGGTCTAGGTTCTGAAGCCTGAAAACTGAGGTTGGGAAGAGATGAAGACCTAAGGCCATGGTGTGGCTGATGTGCTCAGTGTTCGGCCAGCTGTTGAGTGTGGGTTGGGAGGTGCAGGCTCAGGCTGTGGCAGACAGGGAATTAGTGCCCAGGCTAGACTGTATCATTGGGGTGCAGTCGAGTTTCGTGCAGGATGGTACTCATTTGTGGTTACTGGGTAGCCCCAGAGGGCAACGTTTTTCTTCTGGAGGGAAGACACAGTGCCACATAGTGGCTCCAGAATTCCCAAACTGGAAGGCTTGTGGGCCAGGAGTGTGATGAAAAAATTCTGAGAACACAAGCCAGACGTAGATTTCGGGGTGAGGGGACGGCAGGCACCCTCTGCAGAGATAATTCGAGATCCTGTATACCTGAAGACAGAGCTAGGATCAGACGTTGGCTTAGGTCGAAGTTTCTGTCCATGACAGCCCCTTCATGAAGGGGAGGGTGTCACGAGGACATGGAGGTTTTCCCACGATGGGAATTGTGAGATGCTCCAAACCGCAATGATTCCTTCTGTGGGACAGTCGAGACCTGTTGGATGGCTCCAGGACATCCCATAAGGACGTTATCCAGAGCAGGGTTCTAAGGATGGATGCCTGGGCAGCCTGCCTCCCATTCCAGGTGTCTCATAGCGCCAAGGCAAGTTCGATCTGCTGGATCTAGGGGAGCAACCGAGGCGGGTGTGTTGAAATGGGTGAGTTGAGGATGGGTCATAATGTGCATTTGTGTCCATGTAGACCTTGGAATGGGGTGCTTGAACCGGGGCCTTGAGGGATGTTCATAACCGGAGGTTTTGATGGAGCTCTAAAGAGTATGTTTCCTATGTAGAGAAGAGAATTGTTTTGATGAGTGCCTAAGGAATCTCCCATATGCTGGTATTGGAAAACAGGCCTCTGAGGAGAGATGACTGGAATCAAAAGCAATGGATCTGATTAGGGCCTAAGTGCCTGTCCAGTTCAATCTTATTCTATGGGGATATCTGTCTCTGGGTCTGAGTGGAGGTAGTTTCCTAACTTGTGAGAGATCATCCCTGTGTGTCCTGGGCAGCCAACATTATTCGGATGGCCTGGGGGAGTTTGGCGGATTCTCCTAATCTATTGGGTTGTGGCCAATGGAAATAGCAGAATTCCCCTGGAGAGGGAAGCCACAGTCCTGAGGTGTGGCTCCAGGGGCCCCAGCTTGGATGGTGTGTTGGCCAGGCCTGTGGGGACAGAAGTCTGAAAACACAAACTCAGCTTAGTTTTGGGGATGTATGTATGAAGGCTCGATCTACAGACCGTGAGAATTTTCCGGGCTATGAACAAAGGGCGAGTATGTGGCGCTTGCTCAGGCTTTTGTCTCTGGATTTTGTGTCAACGGTGGCCGTGGAATGTCGGAGTGTCCTCAAGGGCCATGGACAATTCTTTCTCTGGTGATTTGGCCTGATCCCAAGTGGTTGGGATCATTCTGTGGATGGGAAGAGTCCTTTATGTATTTTTTTTTACCTCAGTTCTCCCACCAAAGAGGGATTCCAGAGTAGAGCCCTGCGTAGGTGTGACTAGACATCTCGAACTCTGGTTGAGATTGGGGGACTAGGGGCTTGGCAAGCCCCATATGTGGGCTGTTGTTCCAGTGACTAAGAGGCTTTACATGAGGATAGGGCTCACGCTGAGGGTCACAATGTGTGTTTGTGCAAATTGTGGCCCTCAGGGATAGGTGGGGCCTCATAGTCCATGCTGCTTTCTCCTACAATGAACATTGGACAACATGCCAACCACTAGGTTTCTTGCCAAGGCGAAGGAGAAGTTCTGATTCTTGCATCACGTTCACTCCTGAGCAGTGAGTGGAGATAAGGTCTAGGTTCTGAAGGTGAAAACTGAGGTTGGGTAGAGATGATGGCCTAAAGCCATTGTGGGTGTGATATGCTCTGTGTACGGCCAGCTGTCTGGGTGTTGGACTGGAGGTCTGCCCTCAGGCTGTGTCAGACAGGGCTTTAGTGCACAGGCTAGACTGTATAATTGGGGTGTGGTCGAGTGGCATGCAGGTTGTTACTCATTTGGCGTTTCCGGTTAGCCCTATAGGGCAACATTTTTCTTCTGGAGGGCAGGCAGAGTGCTGCATTGTGTCTCCAGAATTGCCAAACTGGAGGGGTGTGGCCAGGATTGTGAGGAAGGAAGTCTGAAAACACAAGCTAGCATGAGTTTTGGGGCCAAGAGCATGGCAGGCCCACTCTGAAGAGGCTGAATCGAGACCTCCTGCAGGTGAGGTCAGGGCGAGTATCAGATGTTGCCTCAAGCTGGAGTTTGTGTCCATGACGGCCCCTTCCTGAAGGGGGTGGGGGCGTCATGAGGCCAGGGAGGTTTCCCTACGCTGGGAGTTGTGAGCTGCTCCCAACTTCAAAGTTTCCTTCTTCAGGACAGTCGAGTACTATTGTATGGTTCCAGGATGCCCCATACAGAAAGACTCGAGAGCAGGGGCCTAAGCATGGATGCCGAGAAACGCCAACTCACCTTCCCATTGCCTGGTGGAGACAAGGCACGCTCAATCTGCGGGCTCTTGGGTGAGCTACCCAGAAGGCTGAGTTTAAATGGACTCTCCTGAGGATGAGTCATAATGTGGGTTGGTGGCCATGGAGACCTTGGAATGTGGCAGTAGCTAAGGGACTCTGCAGGATTCTCCAACCTGAAGGGCTTGACACAACTCCAACAAGGAAGCTTCCCATGTGGAGATGAGAGGTCTTTTGTCTGGTGCCTCAGGAAAGCCCCGTATGCTGGTCTTCGAACCCAGGCCTCTGAGGAGTGAACCTGGACACCAAAGCAAGAGTTCATAATAGGGCCTAGGGGCCTGTCTGGTTCAATCTTCTGTCTCTGCGGATATCTGTCTGTGTGTCTGCATGGAGGTAGTAGTTGCTCAGCTTGTGTCATAATGCCCCTATTTGTCCAGTGCGGCTTGCGGTAGTGGGATGTCCTTGGGGACCTTGAGGTTTCTACTATTTTGTAGAGTTGTGGCCAATGGAATGGGCAATTTCTTAGGAGAGAGCAGGCACAGTTCTGTGGTGTGGCTCCAGAGACCCCAGCCTGGAGGCTGTGTGGGCCATGGCTGTGCAGACAGACATCCAAAAACCCTAACTCAGCTCAGGTTTGGGGCCGAGGTTACGGCAGGCCTGATCTACAGTCCATGAGGGGAGCTCCTCTGGATATGAAAGAAGGGTGAGAGGGAGGCAGTCGCTCAGGCTTTTGTCTCTGGATGTTTTGTCCACAATGGCCGTTTAATGTAGGAGTTGCCTCATGGGTCGTAGAAGTCTCCCTCTCTGGTAGTTTGTCCAGCCCCCAAGTGTTTGGGGTCATTCTGTGGGAAGGGAAGTGTCCTGTTTTTTGCCTCATATGTCCCCCCAGTAGAGGGATTCTAGAGCATAGCAGTGGGTACTGACAACTGGAATACTCGCCCTCGGGTTAAGCCTGGGGGCCTATGGATATGACAAGCCCCATATGCAGGATCTTGGTCCAGCCACTGAGAGGCGTTACTTTAATACGGGACTCACGCTGCAGGTCACAATGCATGTCTGTGCCCTAGGCGGCCCTCAAGCACTGGCGTGGCCTTTCGGACAATGCAGGTTTTCCCACATTGAACGTTGGACAACATGCCAACCACAAGGTTTCTGGCCATGGGGAAGGAGGAATTCTAATTTCTGCATCACGTTCACCCTGGGCAGTGATTGGAGATAAGGTCTAGGTTCTGAAGCCTGAAAACCGAGGTTGGGAAGAGATGACGACCTACAGCCATAGCGGGTCCTATGTGTCCAGGTTGGGGCCAGCTGTCTGGGTGTCGTTTGGGATGTCTTGTCTCAGGCTGTGCCAGACAGGGCATTAGAATACAGGGTGGGCTGTATAATTGCTTTACAATCGAGTGGCATGCATTAGAAAATCATTTGGGGTTTCTTATTAGAAGCATAGGGCAAAGTTTTTCTTCTGGAGGGCAGGCAGAGTGCTGCATTGTGGCTTCGGAATTCCCAAACTGGAGGGCTTGTGGGCCAGGAGAGTGAGGACGGAAGTCTGAGAACACAAGCTAGGCTTAGGTTTCGGGGCAAGGACATGGCAGCCACACTCTGCAGAGCTGAATTGAGATCTCATGTGTCTGAAGTCAGGTCGAGGATCAGACTTTGGCTCAGGTTTGAGTTTCTGTCCATGTTGGCCCCTTCATGAAGGGGGGACATTATGAGCCCATGGGGGTTTTTCCACTATTGGAGTTGTGAGATGCTCCAAACCGCAAGGATTCCTTCTGTGGGACAATTAAGATTTGTTGGATGGCTCCAGGACGTCTTATAAGGTATTTTTCCAGAACAGGGTTCTAAGTATGGATGCCTGGGCAGTCAGCCTCACAATCCAATTGTCTCCTAGCAACAAGAAACGTTTGATCTGCTGGCTTGGGGTAGCAACAGAGGGGGCTGATTTGAAATGGACTTTCCTGAGGATGGTCTTAATGTTGGTTTGAGTCCATGGAGACCTTGGTATGGGGCAGTGGCACCAGGGCCCTGAAGGATTCTCCTAACCAGAGGTTATGACAAAGCTCCAATGAGCAAGTTTTCCATGGGGAGACGAGATTTGTTCTTATTGGTGCCTCAGGAAACCACCATATGCTGGTATTGGAAACGAGGCCTCTGAGGAGAGATGCCTAAAAACCAAAGCAATGGATCTGATTAGGGCCTAGGGGCCTGTCCGGTTCAATATTCTTCTCTGGGGACATCTGTTGTCTGAGTGGAGGTAGTTGCTCAGCTGGTTTGAGATCACCCCTGTTTGTCCTGGGCGGCCTACACTAATGGGATGGCCTCGGTGACTTTGGAGGTTTTTCCTCATTTGCAAGGTTGTGGCCAATGGAATGGGAAGAATTCCCTTGAAAGGGAAGCACAGTCCTGAGGTGTGGCTCCAGGGACCCAAGTGTGGAGCGTGTGTGGTCCAGGGCTATTTGGACAAAAGTCTGAAAACACAAACTCCACTTAGGTTGGGGGATGTAGGTATGGCCGGCCCGATCTATAGACCGTGAGGAGAACTCTTCGGGATATGAACAAAGGGCGAATGTGAGGTGCTGGCTCATGCTTTTTTTTTTTTTTTTTTTTTTTCTGGAAATGTGTCACCGATTGCCATGGAATGTCGGGGTGTCCTCATGGGCCATCGATGAGGCTCCCTTTCTGGGGATTTGACCCGATCCCAAGAGTTTGGGGTCATTCTGTGGGAAGGGAGGAGGCCTTTCTTGTTTTTTTGTTTATTTTTTTATTATTATTATTTTTTTTACCTAAGGTGGACCACCAAAAGAGGGAGTCCAGAGCAGAGTCCTGGGGAGGGGCGACTGGACAACCAGACCTCTGGTTAACATTGGGACCTAAGAACATGGCAAGCCCCATATGTGGGCTCTTGGTCCAGACACTGAGAGGCCTTCCCTGAGGAATGGTCTCACACTGAGTTTCACAATGTGTTTTTGTGCCCAAGGAGCCCCTCAAGTCAGGGCGTGGCCTAATGTACCATGCTGGTTTCTCCTACAGGGAACGTTGCACAATATGGCAACCACAAGTTTTCTGGCCATGGGGAAGATGGAGTTCTAATTTCTGCAACACTTTCACTCCTGGACTGTGATTGGATTTAAGGTCTAGGTTCTGAAGCCTGAAAACTGAGGTTGGGAAGAGATGAAGACCTAAGGCCATGGTGTGGCTGATGTGCTCAGTGTTCGGCCAGCTGTTGAGTGTGGGTTGGGAGGTGCAGGCTCAGGCTGTGGCAGACAGGGAATTAGTGCCCAGGCTAGACTGTATCATTGGGGTGCAGTCGAGTTTCGTGCAGGATGGTACTCATTTGTGGTTACTGGGTAGCCCCAGAGGGCAACGTTTTTCTTCTGGAGGGAAGACACAGTGCCACATAGTGGCTCCAGAATTCCCAAACTGGAAGGCTTGTGGGCCAGGAGTGTGATGAAAAAATTCTGAGAACACAAGCCAGACTTAGATTTCGGGGTGAGGGGACGGCAGGCACCCTCTGCAGAGATGATTCGAGATCCTGTATACCTGAAGACAGAGCTAGGATCAGACGTTGGCTTAGGTCGAAGTTTCTGTCCATGACAGCCCCTTCATGAAGGGGAGGGTGTCACGAGGACATGGAGGTTTTCCCACGATGGGAATTGTGAGATGCTCCAAACCGCAATGATTCCTTCTGTGGGACAGTCGAGACCTGTTGGATGGCTCCAGGACATCCCATAAGGACGTTATCCAGAGCAGGGTTCTAAGGATGGATGCCTGGGCAGCCTGCCTCCCATTCCAGGTGTCTCATAGCGCCAAGGCAAGTTCGATCTGCTGGATCTAGGGGAGCAACCGAGGCGGGTGTGTTGAAATGGGTGAGTTGAGGATGGGTCATAATGTGCATTTGTGTCCATGTAGACCTTGGAATGGGGTGCTTGAACCGGGGCCTTGAGGGATGTTCATAACCGGAGGTTTTGATGGAGCTCTAAAGAGTATGTTTCCTATGTAGAGAAGAGAATTGTTTTGATGAGTGCCTAAGGAATCTCCCATATGCTGGTATTGGAAAACAGGCCTCTGAGGAGAGATGACTGGAATCAAAAGCAATGGATCTGATTAGGGCCTAAGTGCCTGTCCAGTTCAATCTTATTCTATGGGGATATCTGTCTCTGGGTCTGAGTGGAGGTAGTTTCCTAACTTGTGAGAGATCATCCCTGTGTGTCCTGGGCAGCCAACATTATTCGGATGGCCTGGGGGAGTTTGGCGGATTCTCCTAATCTATTGGGTTGTGGCCAATGGAAATAGCAGAATTCCCCTGGAGAGGGAAGCCACAGTCCTGAGGTGTGGCTCCAGGGGCCCCAGCTTGGATGGTGTGTTGGCCAGGCCTGTGGGGACAGAAGTCTGAAAACACAAACTCAGCTTAGTTTTGGGGATGTATGTATGAAGGCTCGATCTACAGACCGTGAGAATTTTCCGGGCTATGAACAAAGGGCGAGTATGTGGCGCTTGCTCAGGCTTTTGTCTCTGGATTTTGTGTCAACGGTGGCCGTGGAATGTCGGAGTGTCCTCAAGGGCCATGGACAATTCTTTCTCTGGTGATTTGGCCTGATCCCAAGTGGTTGGGATCATTCTGTGGATGGGAAGAGTCCTTTATGTATTTTTTTTTTACCTCAGTTCTCCCACCAAAGAGGGATTCCAGAGTAGAGCCCTGAGTAGGTGTGACTAGACATCTCGAACTCTGGTTGAGATTGGGGGACTAGGGGCTTGGCAAGCCCCATATGTGGGCTGTTGTTCCAGTGACTAAGAGGCTTTACATGAGGATAGGGCTCACGCTGAGGGTCACAATGTGTGTTTGTGCAAATTGTGGCCCTCAGGGATAGGTGGGGCCTCATAGTCCATGCTGCTTTCTCCTACAATGAACATTGGACAACATGCCAACCACTAGGTTTCTTGCCAAGGCGAAGGAGAAGTTCTGATTCTTGCATCACGTTCACTCCTGAGCAGTGAGTGGAGATAAGGTCTAGGTTCTGAAGGTGAAAACTGAGGTTGGGTAGAGATGATGGCCTAAAGCCATTGTGGGTGTGATATGCTCTGTGTACGGCCAGCTGTCTGGGTGTTGGACTGGAGGTCTGCCCTCAGGCTGTGTCAGACAGGGCTTTAGTGCACAGGCTAGACTGTATAATTGGGGTGTGGTCGAGTGGCATGCAGGTTGTTACTCATTTGGCGTTTCCGGTTAGCCCTATAGGGCAACATTTTTCTTCTGGAGGGCAGGCAGAGTGCTGCATTGTGTCTCCAGAATTGCCAAACTGGAGGGGTGTGGCCAGGATTGTGAGGAAGGAAGTCTGAAAACACAAGCTAGCATGAGTTTTGGGGCCAAGAGCATGGCAGGCCCACTCTGAAGAGGCTGAATCGAGACCTCCTGCAGGTGAGGTCAGGGCGAGTATCAGATGTTGCCTCAAGCTGGAGTTTGTGTCCATGACGGCCCCTTCCTGAAGGGGGTGGGGGCGTCATGAGGCCAGGGAGGTTTCCCTACGCTGGGAGTTGTGAGCTGCTCCCAACTTCAAAGTTTCCTTCTTCAGGACAGTCGAGTACTATTGTATGGTTCCAGGATGCCCCATACAGAAAGACTCGAGAGCAGGGGCCTAAGCATGGATGCCGAGAAACGCCAACTCACCTTCCCATTGCCTGGTGGAGACAAGGCACGCTCAATCTGCGGGCTCTTGGGTGAGCTACCCAGAAGGCTGAGTTTAAATGGACTCTCCTGAGGATGAGTCATAATGTGGGTTGGTGGCCATGGAGACCTTGGAATGTGGCAGTAGCTAAGGGACTCTGCAGGATTCTCCAACCCGAAGGGCTTGACACAACTCCAACAAGGAAGCTTCCCATGTGGAGATGAGAGGTCTTTTGTCTGGTGCCTCAGGAAAGCCCCGTATGCTGGTCTTCGAACCCAGGCCTCTGAGGAGTGAACCTGGACACCAAAGGAAGAGTTCATAATAGGGCCTAGGGGCCTGTCTGGTTCAATCTTCTGTCTCTGCGGATATCTGTCTGTGTGTCTGCATGGAGGTAGTAGTTGCTCAGCTTGTGTCATAATGCCCCTATTTGTCCAGTGCGGCTTGCGGTAGTGGGATGTCCTTGGGGACCTTGAGGTTTCTACTATTTTGTAGAGTTGTGGCCAATGGAATGGGCAATTTCTTAGGAGAGAGCAGGCACAGTTCTGTGGTGTGGCTCCAGAGACCCCAGCCTGGAGGCTGTGTGGGCCATGGCTGTGCAGACAGACATCCAAAAACCCTAACTCAGCTCAGGTTTGGGGCCGAGGTTACGGCAGGCCTGATCTACAGTCCATGAGGGGAGCTCCTCTGGATATGAAAGAAGGGTGAGAGGGAGGCAGTCGCTCAGGCTTTTGTCTCTGGATGTTTTGTCCACAATGGCCGTTTAATGTAGGAGTTGCCTCATGGGTCGTAGAAGTCTCCCTCTCTGGTAGTTTGTCCAGCCCCCAAGTGTTTGGGGTCATTCTGTGGGAAGGGAAGTGTCCTGTTTTTTGCCTCATATGTCCCCCCAGTAGAGGGATTCTAGAGCATAGCAGTGGGTACTGACAACTGGAATACTCGCCCTCGGGTTAAGCCTGGGGGCCTATGGATATGACAAGCCCCATATGCAGGATCTTGGTCCAGCCCCTGAGAGGCGTTACTTTAATACGGGACTCACGCTGCAGGTCACAATGCATGTCTGTGCCCTAGGCGGCCCTCAAGCACTGGCGTGGCCTTTCGGACAATGCAGGTTTTCCCACATTGAACGTTGGACAACATGCCAACCACAAGGTTTCTGGCCATGGGGAAGGAGGAATTCTAATTTCTGCATCACGTTCACCCTGGGCAGTGATTGGAGATAAGGTCTAGGTTCTGAAGCCTGAAAACCGAGGTTGGGAAGAGATGACGACCTACAGCCATAGCGGGTCCTATGTGTCCAGGTTGGGGCCAGCTGTCTGGGTGTCGTTTGGGATGTCTTGTCTCAGGCTGTGCCAGACAGGGCATTAGAATACAGGGTGGGCTGTATAATTGCTTTACAATCGAGTGGCATGCATTAGAAAATCATTTGGGGTTTCTTATTAGAAGCATAGGGCAAAGTTTTTCTTCTGGAGGGCAGGCAGAGTGCTGCATTGTGGCTTCGGAATTCCCAAACTGGAGGGCTTGTGGGCCAGGAGAGTGAGGACGGAAGTCTGAGAACACAAGCTAGGCTTAGGTTTCGGGGCAAGGACATGGCAGCCACACTCTGCAGAGCTGAATTGAGATCTCATGTGTCTGAAGTCAGGTCGAGGATCAGACTTTGGCTCAGGTTTGAGTTTCTGTCCATGTTGGCCCCTTCATGAAGGGGGGACATTATGAGCCCATGGGGGTTTTCCCACTATTGGAGTTGTGAGATGCTCCAAACCGCAAGGATTCCTTCTGTGGGACAATTAAGATTTGTTGGATGGCTCCAGGACGTCTTATAAGGTATTTTTCCAGAACAGGGTTCTAAGTATGGATGCCTGGGCAGTCAGCCTCACAATCCAATTGTCTCCTAGCAACAAGAAACGTTTGATCTGCTGGCTTGGGGTAGCAACAGAGGGGGCTGAGTTGAAATGGACTTTCCTGAGGATGGTCTTAATGTTGGTTTGAGTCCATGGAGACCTTGGTATGGGGCAGTGGCACCAGGGCCCTGAAGGATTCTCCTAACCAGAGGTTATGACAAAGCTCCAATGAGCAAGTTTTCCATGGGGAGACGAGATTTGTTCTTATTGGTGCCTCAGGAAACCACCATATGCTGGTATTGGAAACGAGGCCTCTGAGGAGAGATGCCTAAAAACCAAAGCAATGGATCTGATTAGGGCCTAGGGGCCTGTCCGGTTCAATATTCTTCTCTGGGGACATCTGTTGTCTGAGTGGAGGTAGTTGCTCAGCTGGTTTGAGATCACCCCTGTTTGTCCTGGGCGGCCTACACTAATGGGATGGCCTCGGTGACTTTGGAGGTTTTTCCTCATTTGCAAGGTTGTGGCCAATGGAATGGGAAGAATTCCCTTGAAAGGGAAGCACAGTCCTGAGGTGTGGCTCCAGGGACCCAAGTGTGGAGCGTGTGTGGTCCAGGGCTATTTGGACAAAAGTCTGAAAACACAAACTCCACTTAGGTTGGGGGATGTAGGTATGGCCGGCCCGATCTATAGACCGTGAGGAGAACTCTTCGGGATATGAACAAAGGGCGAATGTGAGGTGCTCGCTCATGCTTTTTTTTTTTTTTTTTTTTTTTCTGGAAATGTGTCACCGATTGCCATGGAATGTCGGGGTGTCCTCATGGGCCATCGATGAGGCTCCCTTTCTGGGGATTTGACCCGATCCCAAGAGTTTGGGGTCATTCTGTGGGAAGGGAGGAGGCCTTTCTTGTTTTTTTGTTTATTTTTTTATTATTATTATTTTTTTTACCTAAGGTGGACCACCAAAAGAGGGATTCCAGAGCAGAGTCCTGGGGAGGGGCGACTGGACAACCAGACCTCTGGTTAACATTGGGACCTAAGAACATGGCAAGCCCCATATGTGGGCTCTTGGTCCAGACACTGAGAGGCCTTCCCTGAGGAATGGTCTCACACTGAGTTTCACAATGTGTTTTTGTGCCCAAGGAGCCCCTCAAGTCAGGGCGTGGCCTAATGTACCATGCTGGTTTCTCCTACAGGGAACGTTGCACAATATGGCAACCACAAGTTTTCTGGCCATGGGGAAGATGGAGTTCTAATTTCTGCAACACTTTCACTCCTGGACTGTGATTGGATTTAAGGTCTAGGTTCTGAAGCCTGAAAACTGAGGTTGGGAAGAGATGAAGACCTAAGGCCATGGTGTGGCTGATGTGCTCAGTGTTCGGCCAGCTGTTGAGTGTGGGTTGGGAGGTGCAGGCTCAGGCTGTGGCAGACAGGGAATTAGTGCCCAGGCTAGACTGTATCATTGGGGTGCAGTCGAGTTTCGTGCAGGATGGTACTCATTTGTGGTTACTGGGTAGCCCCAGAGGGCAACGTTTTTCTTCTGGAGGGAAGACACAGTGCCACATAGTGGCTCCAGAATTCCCAAACTGGAAGGCTTGTGGGCCAGGAGTGTGATGAAAAAATTCTGAGAACACAAGCCAGACGTAGATTTCGGGGTGAGGGGACGGCAGGCACCCTCTGCAGAGATGATTCGAGATCCTGTATACCTGAAGACAGAGCTAGGATCAGACGTTGGCTTAGGTCGAAGTTTCTGTCCATGACAGCCCCTTCATGAAGGGGAGGGTGTCACGAGGACATGGAGGTTTTCCCACGATGGGAATTGTGAGATGCTCCAAACCGCAATGATTCCTTCTGTGGGACAGTCGAGACCTGTTGGATGGCTCCAGGACATCCCATAAGGACGTTATCCAGAGCAGGGTTCTAAGGATGGATGCCTGGGCAGCCTGCCTCCCATTCCAGGTGTCTCATAGCGCCAAGGCAAGTTCGATCTGCTGGATCTAGGGGAGCAACCGAGGCGGGTGTGTTGAAATGGGTGAGTTGAGGATGGGTCATAATGTGCATTTGTGTCCATGTAGACCTTGGAATGGGGTGCTTGAACCGGGGCCTTGAGGGATGTTCATAACCGGAGGTTTTGATGGAGCTCTAAAGAGTATGTTTCCTATGTAGAGGAGAGAATTGTTTTGATGAGTGCCTAAGGAATCTCCCATATGCTGGTATTGGAAAACAGGCCTCTGAGGAGAGATGACTGGAATCAAAAGCAATGGATCTGATTAGGGCCTAAGTGCCTGTCCAGTTCAATCTTATTCTATGGGGATATCTGTCTCTGGGTCTGAGTGGAGGTAGTTTCCTAACTTGTGAGAGATCATCCCTGTGTGTCCTGGGCAGCCAACATTATTCGGATGGCCTGGGGGAGTTTGGCGGATTCTCCTAATCTATTGGGTTGTGGCCAATGGAAATAGCAGAATTCCCCTGGAGAGGGAAGCCACAGTCCTGAGGTGTGGCTCCAGGGTGTGGAGCTTGGATGGTGTGTTGGCCAGGCCTGTGGGGACAGAAGTCTGAAAACACAAACTCAGCTTAGTTTTGGGGATGTATGTATGAAGGCTCGATCTACAGACCGTGAGAATTTTCCGGGCTATGAACAAAGGGCGAGTATGTGGCACTTGCTCAGGCTTTTGTCTCTGGATTTTGTGTCAACGGTGGCCGTGGAATGTCGGAGTGTCCTCAAGGGCCATGGACAATTCTTTCTCTGGTGATTTGGCCTGATCCCAAGTGGTTGGGATCATTCTGTGGATGGAAAGAGTCCTTTATGTATTTTTTTTTACCTCAGTTCTCCCACCAAAGAGGGATTCCAGAGTAGAGCCCTGAGTAGGTGTGACTAGACATCTCGAACTCTGGTTGAGATTGGGGGACTAGGTGCTTGGCAAGCCCTATATGTGGGCTGTTGTTCCAGTGACTAAGAGGCTTTACATGAGGATAGGGCTCACGCTGAGGGTCACAATGTGTGTTTGTGCAAATTGTGGCCCTCAGGGATAGGTGGGGCCTCATAGTCCATGCTGCTTTCTCCTACAATGAACATTGGACAACATGCCAACCACTAGGTTTCTTGCCAAGGCGAAGGAGAAGTTCTGATTCTTGCATCACGTTCACTCCTGAGCAGTGAATGGAGATAAGGTCTAGGTTCTGAAGGTGAAAACTGAGGTTGGGTAGAGATGAGGGCCTAAAGCCATTGTGGGTGTGATATGCTCTGTGTACGGCCAGCTGTCTGGGTGTTGGACTGGAGGTCTGCCCTCAGGCTGTGTCAGACAGGGCTTTAGTGCACAGGCTAGACTGTATAATTGGGGTGTGGTCGAGTGGCATGCAGGTTGTTACTCATTTGGCGTTTCCGGTTAGCCCTATAGGGCAACATTTTTCTTCTGGAGGGCAGGCAGAGTGCTGCATTGTGTCTCCAGAATTGCCAAACTGGAGGGGTGTGGCCAGGATTGTGAGGAAGGAAGTCTGAAAACACAAGCTAGCATGAGTTTTGGGGCCAAGAGCATGGCAGGCCCTCTCTGAAGAGGCTGAATCGAGATCTCCTGCAGGTGAGGTCAGGGCGAGTATCAGATGTTGCCTCAAGCTGGAGTTTGTGTCCATGACGGCCCCTTCCTGAAGGGGGTGGGGGCGTCATGAGGCCAGGGAGGTTTCCCTACGCTGGGAGTTGTGAGCTGCTCCCAACTTCAAAGTTTCCTTCTTCAGGACAGTCGAGTACTATTGTATGGTTCCAGGATGCCCCATACAGAAAGACTCGAGAGCAGGGGCCTAAGCATGGATGCCGAGAAACGCCAACTCACCTTCCCATTGCCTGGTGGAGACAAGGCACGCTCAATCTGCGGGCTCTTGGGTGAGCTACCCAGAAGGCTGAGTTTAAATGGACTCTCCTGAGGATGAGTCATAATGTGGGTTGGTGGCCATGGAGACCTTGGAATGTGGCAGTAGCTAAGGGACTCTGCAGGATTCTCCAACCCGAAGGGCTTGACACAACTCCAACAAGGAAGCTTCCCATGTGGAGATGAGAGGTCTTTTGTCTGGTGCCTCAGGAAAGCCCCGTATGCTGGTCTTCGAACCCAGGCCTCTGAGGAGTGAACCTGGACACCAAAGGAAGAGTTCATAATAGGGCCTAGGGGCCTGTCTGGTTCAATCTTCTGTCTCTGCGGATATCTGTCTGTGTGTCTGCATGGAGGTAGTAGTTGCTCAGCTTGTGTCATAATGCCCCTATTTGTCCAGTGCGGCTTGCGGTAGTGGGATGTCCTTGGGGACCTTGAGGTTTCTACTATTTTGTAGAGTTGTGGCCAATGGAATGGGCAATTTCTTAGGAGAGAGCAGGCACAGTTCTGTGGTGTGGCTCCAGAGACCCCAGCCTGGAGGCTGTGTGGGCCATGGCTGTGCAGACAGACATCCAAAAACCCTAACTCAGCTCAGGTTTGGGGCCGAGGTTACGGCAGGCCTGATCTACAGTCCATGAGGGGAGCTCCTCTGGATATGAAAGAAGGGTGAGAGGGAGGCAGTCGCTCAGGCTTTTGTCTCTGGATGTTTTGTCCACAATGGCCGTTTAATGTAGGAGTTGCCTCATGGGTCGTAGAAGTCTCCCTCTCTGGTAGTTTGTCCAGCCCCCAAGTGTTTGGGGTCATTCTGTGGGAAGGGAAGTGTCCTGTTTTTTGCCTCATATGTCCCCCCAGTAGAGGGATTCTAGAGCATAGCAGTGGGTACTGACAACTGGAATACTCGCCCTCGGGTTAAGCCTGGGGGCCTATGGATATGACAAGCCCCATATGCAGGATCTTGGTCCAGCCCCTGAGAGGCGTTACTTTAATACGGGACTCACGCTGCAGGTCACAATGCATGTCTGTGCCCTAGGCGGCCCTCAAGCACTGGCGTGGCCTTTCGGACAATGCAGGTTTTCCCACATTGAACGTTGGACAACATGCCAACCACAAGGTTTCTGGCCATGGGGAAGGAGGAATTCTAATTTCTGCATCACGTTCACCCTGGGCAGTGATTGGAGATAAGGTCTAGGTTCTGAAGCCTGAAAACCGAGGTTGGGAAGAGATGACGACCTACAGCCATAGCGGGTCCTATGTGTCCAGGTTGGGGCCAGCTGTCTGGGTGTCGTTTGGGATGTCTTGTCTCAGGCTGTGCCAGACAGGGCATTAGAATACAGGGTGGGCTGTATAATTGCTTTACAATCGAGTGGCATGCATTAGAAAATCATTTGGGGTTTCTTATTAGAAGCATAGGGCAAAGTTTTTCTTCTGGAGGGCAGGCAGAGTGCTGCATTGTGGCTTCGGAATTCCCAAACTGGAGGGCTTGTGGGCCAGGAGAGTGAGGACGGAAGTCTGAGAACACAAGCTAGGCTTAGGTTTCGGGGCAAGGACATGGCAGCCACACTCTGCAGAGCTGAATTGAGATCTCATGTGTCTGAAGTCAGGTCGAGGATCAGACTTTGGCTCAGGTTTGAGTTTCTGTCCATGTTGGCCCCTTCATGAAGGGGGGACATTATGAGCCCATGGGGGTTTTCCCACTATTGGAGTTGTGAGATGCTCCAAACCGCAAGGATTCCTTCTGTGGGACAATTAAGATTTGTTGGATGGCTCCAGGACGTCTTATAAGGTATTTTTCCAGAACAGGGTTCTAAGTATGGATGCCTGGGCAGTCAGCCTCACAATCCAATTGTCTCCTAGCAACAAGAAACGTTTGATCTGCTGGCTTGGGGTAGCAACAGAGGGGGCTGAGTTGAAATGGACTTTCCTGAGGATGGTCTTAATGTTGGTTTGAGTCCATGGAGACCTTGGTATGGGGCAGTGGCACCAGGGCCCTGAAGGATTCTCCTAACCAGAGGTTATGACAAAGCTCCAATGAGCAAGTTTTCCATGGGGAGACGAGATTTGTTCTTATTGGTGCCTCAGGAAACCACCATATGCTGGTATTGGAAACGAGGCCTCTGAGGAGAGATGCCTAAAAACCAAAGCAATGGATCTGATTAGGGCCTAGGGGCCTGTCCGGTTCAATATTCTTCTCTGGGGACATCTGTTGTCTGAGTGGAGGTAGTTGCTCAGCTGGTTTGAGATCACCCCTGTTTGTCCTGGGCGGCCTACACTAATGGGATGGCCTCGGTGACTTTGGAGGTTTTTCCTCATTTGCAAGGTTGTGGCCAATGGAATGGGAAGAATTCCCTTGAAAGGGAAGCACAGTCCTGAGGTGTGGCTCCAGGGACCCAAGTGTGGAGCGTGTGTGGTCCAGGGCTATTTGGACAAAAGTCTGAAAACACAAACTCCACTTAGGTTGGGGGATGTAGGTATGGCCGGCCCGATCTATAGACCGTGAGGAGAACTCTTCGGGATATGAACAAAGGGCGAATGTGAGGTGCTCGCTCATGCTTTTTTTTTTTTTTTTTTTTTTTCTGGAAATGTGTCACCGATTGCCATGGAATGTCGGGGTGTCCTCATGGGCCATCGATGAGGCTCCCTTTCTGGGGATTTGACCCGATCCCAAGAGTTTGGGGTCATTCTGTGGGAAGGGAGGAGGCCTTTCTTGTTTTTTTGTTTATTTTTTTATTATTATTATTTTTTTTACCTAAGGTGGACCACCAAAAGAGGGATTCCAGAGCAGAGTCCTGGGGAGGGGCGACTGGACAACCAGACCTCTGGTTAACATTGGGACCTAAGAACATGGCAAGCCCCATATGTGGGCTCTTGGTCCAGACACTGAGAGGCCTTCCCTGAGGAATGGTCTCACACTGAGTTTCACAATGTGTTTTTGTGCCCAAGGAGCCCCTCAAGTCAGGGCGTGGCCTAATGTACCATGCTGGTTTCTCCTACAGGGAACGTTGCACAATATGGCAACCACAAGTTTTCTGGCCATGGGGAAGATGGAGTTCTAATTTCTGCAACACTTTCACTCCTGGACTGTGATTGGATTTAAGGTCTAGGTTCTGAAGCCTGAAAACTGAGGTTGGGAAGAGATGAAGACCTAAGGCCATGGTGTGGCTGATGTGCTCAGTGTTCGGCCAGCTGTTGAGTGTGGGTTGGGAGGTGCAGGCTCAGGCTGTGGCAGACAGGGAATTAGTGCCCAGGCTAGACTGTATCATTGGGGTGCAGTCGAGTTTCGTGCAGGATGGTACTCATTTGTGGTTACTGGGTAGCCCCAGAGGGCAACGTTTTTCTTCTGGAGGGAAGACACAGTGCCACATAGTGGCTCCAGAATTCCCAAACTGGAAGGCTTGTGGGCCAGGAGTGTGATGAAAAAATTCTGAGAACACAAGCCAGACGTAGATTTCGGGGTGAGGGGACGGCAGGCACCCTCTGCAGAGATGATTCGAGATCCTGTATACCTGAAGACAGAGCTAGGATCAGACGTTGGCTTAGGTCGAAGTTTCTGTCCATGACAGCCCCTTCATGAAGGGGAGGGTGTCACGAGGACATGGAGGTTTTCCCACGATGGGAATTGTGAGATGCTCCAAACCGCAATGATTCCTTCTGTGGGACAGTCGAGACCTGTTGGATGGCTCCAGGACATCCCATAAGGACGTTATCCAGAGCAGGGTTCTAAGGATGGATGCCTGGGCAGCCTGCCTCCCATTCCAGGTGTCTCATAGCGCCAAGGCAAGTTCGATCTGCTGGATCTAGGGGAGCAACCGAGGCGGGTGTGTTGAAATGGGTGAGTTGAGGATGGGTCATAATGTGCATTTGTGTCCATGTAGACCTTGGAATGGGGTGCTTGAACCGGGGCCTTGAGGGATGTTCATAACCGGAGGTTTTGATGGAGCTCTAAAGAGTATGTTTCCTATGTAGAGGAGAGAATTGTTTTGATGAGTGCCTAAGGAATCTCCCATATGCTGGTATTGGAAAACAGGCCTCTGAGGAGAGATGACTGGAATCAAAAGCAATGGATCTGATTAGGGCCTAAGTGCCTGTCCAGTTCAATCTTATTCTATGGGGATATCTGTCTCTGGGTCTGAGTGGAGGTAGTTTCCTAACTTGTGAGAGATCATCCCTGTGTGTCCTGGGCAGCCAACATTATTCGGATGGCCTGGGGGAGTTTGGCGGATTCTCCTAATCTATTGGGTTGTGGCCAATGGAAATAGCAGAATTCCCCTGGAGAGGGAAGCCACAGTCCTGAGGTGTGGCTCCAGGGTGTGGAGCTTGGATGGTGTGTTGGCCAGGCCTGTGGGGACAGAAGTCTGAAAACACAAACTCAGCTTAGTTTTGGGGATGTATGTATGAAGGCTCGATCTACAGACCGTGAGAATTTTCCGGGCTATGAACAAAGGGCGAGTATGTGGCACTTGCTCAGGCTTTTGTCTCTGGATTTTGTGTCAACGGTGGCCGTGGAATGTCGGAGTGTCCTCAAGGGCCATGGACAATTCTTTCTCTGGTGATTTGGCCTGATCCCAAGTGGTTGGGATCATTCTGTGGATGGAAAGAGTCCTTTATGTATTTTTTTTTACCTCAGTTCTCCCACCAAAGAGGGATTCCAGAGTAGAGCCCTGAGTAGGTGTGACTAGACATCTCGAACTCTGGTTGAGATTGGGGGACTAGGTGCTTGGCAAGCCCTATATGTGGGCTGTTGTTCCAGTGACTAAGAGGCTTTACATGAGGATAGGGCTCACGCTGAGGGTCACAATGTGTGTTTGTGCAAATTGTGGCCCTCAGGGATAGGTGGGGCCTCATAGTCCATGCTGCTTTCTCCTACAATGAACATTGGACAACATGCCAACCACTAGGTTTCTTGCCAAGGCGAAGGAGAAGTTCTGATTCTTGCATCACGTTCACTCCTGAGCAGTGAATGGAGATAAGGTCTAGGTTCTGAAGGTGAAAACTGAGGTTGGGTAGAGATGAGGGCCTAAAGCCATTGTGGGTGTGATATGCTCTGTGTACGGCCAGCTGTCTGGGTGTTGGACTGGAGGTCTGCCCTCAGGCTGTGTCAGACAGGGCTTTAGTGCACAGGCTAGACTGTATAATTGGGGTGTGGTCGAGTGGCATGCAGGTTGTTACTCATTTGGCGTTTCCGGTTAGCCCTATAGGGCAACATTTTTCTTCTGGAGGGCAGGCAGAGTGCTGCATTGTGTCTCCAGAATTGCCAAACTGGAGGGGTGTGGCCAGGATTGTGAGGAAGGAAGTCTGAAAACACAAGCTAGCATGAGTTTTGGGGCCAAGAGCATGGCAGGCCCTCTCTGAAGAGGCTGAATCGAGATCTCCTGCAGGTGAGGTCAGGGCGAGTATCAGATGTTGCCTCAAGCTGGAGTTTGTGTCCATGACGGCCCCTTCCTGAAGGGGGTGGGGGCGTCATGAGGCCAGGGAGGTTTCCCTACGCTGGGAGTTGTGAGCTGCTCCCAACTTCAAAGTTTCCTTCTTCAGGACAGTCGAGTACTATTGTATGGTTCCAGGATGCCCCATACAGAAAGACTCGAGAGCAGGGGCCTAAGCATGGATGCCGAGAAACGCCAACTCACCTTCCCATTGCCTGGTGGAGACAAGGCACGCTGAATCTGCGGGCTCTTGGGTGAGCTACCCAGAAGGCTGAGTTTAAATGGACTCTCCTGAGGATGAGTCATAATGTGGGTTGGTGGCCATGGAGACCTTGGAATGTGGCAGTAGCTAAGGGACTCTGCAGGATTCTCCAACCCGAAGGGCTTGACACAACTCCAACAAGGAAGCTTCCCATGTGGAGATGAGAGGTCTTTTGTCTGGTGCCTCAGGAAAGCCCCGTATGCTGGTCTTCGAACCCAGGCCTCTGAGGAGTGATACCTGGACACCAAAGGAAGAGTTCATAATAGGGCCTAGGGGCCTGTCTGGTTCAATCTTCTGTCTCTGCGGATATCTGTCTGTGTGTCTGCATGGAGGTAGTAGTTGCTCAGCTTGTGTCATAATGCCCCTATTTGTCCAGTGCGGCTTGCGGTAGTGGGATGTCCTTGGGGACCTTGAGGTTTCTACTATTTTGTAGAGTTGTGGCCAATGGAATGGGCAATTTCTTAGGAGAGAGCAGGCACAGTTCTGTGGTGTGGCTCCAGAGACCCCAGCCTGGAGGCTGTGTGGGCCATGGCTGTGCAGACAGACATCCAAAAACCCTAACTCAGCTCAGGTTTGGGGCCGAGGTTACGGCAGGCCTGATCTACAGTCCATGAGGGGAGCTCCTCTGGATATGAAAGAAGGGTGAGAGGGAGGCAGTCGCTCAGGCTTTTGTCTCTGGATGTTTTGTCCACAATGGCCGTTTAATGTAGGAGTTGCCTCATGGGTCGTAGAAGTCTCCCTCTCTGGTAGTTTGTCCAGCCCCCAAGTGTTTGGGGTCATTCTGTGGGAAGGGAAGTGTCCTGTTTTTTGCCTCATATGTCCCCCCAGTAGAGGGATTCTAGAGCATAGCAGTGGGTACTGACAACTGGAATACTCGCCCTCGGGTTAAGCCTGGGGGCCTATGGATATGACAAGCCCCATATGCAGGATCTTGGTCCAGCCCCTGAGAGGCGTTACTTTAATACGGGACTCACGCTGCAGGTCACAATGCATGTCTGTGCCCTAGGCGGCCCTCAAGCACTGGCGTGGCCTTTCGGACAATGCAGGTTTTCCCACATTGAACGTTGGACAACATGCCAACCACAAGGATTCTGGCCATGGGGAAGGAGGAATTCTAATTTCTGCATCACGTTCACCCTGGGCAGTGATTGGAGATAAGGTCTAGGTTCTGAAGCCTGAAAACCGAGGTTGGGAAGAGATGACGACCTACAGCCATAGCGGGTCCTATGTGTCCAGGTTGGGGCCAGCTGTCTGGGTGTCGTTTGGAATGTCTTGTCTCAGGCTGTGCCAGACAGGGCATTAGAATACAGGGTGGGCTGTATAATTGCTTTACAATCGAGTGGCATGCATTAGAAAATCATTTGGGGTTTCTTATTAGAAGCATAGGGCAAAGTTTTTCTTCTGGAGGGCAGGCAGAGTGCTGCATTGTGGCTTCGGAATTCCCAAACTGGAGGGCTTGTGGGCCAGGAGAGTGAGGACGGAAGTCTGAGAACACAAGCTAGGCTTAGGTTTCGGGGCAAGGACATGGCAGCCACACTCTGCAGAGCTGAATTGAGATCTCATGTGTCTGAAGTCAGGTCGAGGATCAGACTTTGGCTCAGGTTTGAGTTTCTGTCCATGTTGGCCCCTTCATGAAGGGGGGACATTATGAGCCCATGGGGGTTTTCCCACTATTGGAGTTGTGAGATGCTCCAAACCGCAAGGATTCCTTCTGTGGGACAATTAAGATTTGTTGGATGGCTCCAGGACGTCTTATAAGGTATTTTTCCAGAACAGGGTTCTAAGTATGGATGCCTGGGCAGTCAGCCTCACAATCCAATTGTCTCCTAGCAACAAGAAACGTTTGATCTGCTGGCTTGGGGTAGCAACAGAGGGGGCTGAGTTGAAATGGACTTTCCTGAGGATGGTCTTAATGTTGGTTTGAGTCCATGGAGACCTTGGTATGGGGCAGTGGCACCAGGGCCCTGAAGGATTCTCCTAACCAGAGGTTATGACAAAGCTCCAATGAGCAAGTTTTCCATGGGGAGACGAGATTTGTTCTTATTGGTGCCTCAGGAAACCACCATATGCTGGTATTGGAAACGAGGCCTCTGAGGAGAGATGCCTAAAAACCAAAGCAATGGATCTGATTAGGGCCTAGGGGCCTGTCCGGTTCAATATTCTTCTCTGGGGACATCTGTTGTCTGAGTGGAGGTAGTTGCTCAGCTGGTTTGAGATCACCCCTGTTTGTCCTGGGCGGCCTACACTAATGGGATGGCCTCGGTGACTTTGGAGGTTTTTCCTCATTTGCAAGGTTGTGGCCAATGGAATGGGAAGAATTCCCTTGAAAGGGAAGCACAGTCCTGAGGTGTGGCTCCAGGGACCCAAGTGTGGAGCGTGTGTGGTCCAGGGCTATTTGGACAAAAGTCTGAAAACACAAACTCCACTTAGGTTGGGGGATGTAGGTATGGCCGGCCCGATCTATAGACCGTGAGGAGAACTCTTCGGGATATGAACAAAGGGCGAATGTGAGGTGCTGGCTCATGCTTTTTTTTTTTTTTTTTTTTTTTCTGGAAATGTGTCACCGATTGCCATGGAATGTCGGGGTGTCCTCATGGGCCATCGATGAGGCTCCCTTTCTGGGGATTTGACCCGATCCCAAGAGTTTGGGGTCATTCTGTGGGAAGGGAGGAGGCCTTTCTTGTTTTTTTTGTTTATTTTTTTATAATTATTATTTTTTTTACCTAAGGTGGACCACCAAAAGAGGGATTCCAGAGCAGAGTCCTGGGGAGGGGCGACTGGACAACCAATCCTCTGGTTAACATTGGGACCTAAGAACATGGCAAGCCCCATATGTGGGCTCTTGGTCCAGACACTGAGAGGCCTTCCCTGAGGAATGGTCTCACACTGAGTTTCACAATGTGTTTTTGTGCCCAAGGAGCCCCTCAAGTCAGGGCGTGGCCTAATGTACCATGCTGGTTTCTCCTACAGGGAACGTTGCACAATATGGCAACCACAAGTTTTCTGGCCATGGGGAAGATGGAGTTCTAATTTCTGCAACACTTTCACTCCTGGACTGTGATTGGATTTAAGGTCTAGGTTCTGAAGCCTGAAAACTGAGGTTGGGAAGAGATGAAGACCTAAGGCCATGGTGTGGCTGATGTGCTCAGTGTTCGGCCAGCTGTTGAGTGTGGGTTGGGAGGTGCAGGCTCAGGCTGTGGCAGACAGGGAATTAGTGCCCAGGCTAGACTGTATCATTGGGGTGCAGTCGAGTTTCGTGCAGGATGGTACTCATTTGTGGTTACTGGGTAGCCCCAGAGGGCAACGTTTTTCTTCTGGAGGGAAGACACAGTGCCACATAGTGGCTCCAGAATTCCCAAACTGGAAGGCTTGTGGGCCAGGAGTGTGATGAAAAAATTCTGAGAACACAAGCCAGACTTAGATTTCGGGGTGAGGGGACGGCAGGCACCCCCTGCAGAGATGATTCGAGATCCTGTATACCTGAAGACAGAGCTAGGATCAGACGTTGGCTTAGGTCGAAGTTTCTGTCCATGACAGCCCCTTCATGAAGGGGAGGGTGTCACGAGGACATGGAGGTTTTCCCACGATGGGAATTGTGAGATGCTCCAAACCGCAATGATTCCTTCTGTGGGACAGTCGAGACCTGTTGGATGGCTCCAGGACATCCCATAAGGACGTTATCCAGAGCAGGGTTCTAAGGATGGATGCCTGGGCAGCCTGCCTCCCATTCCAGGTGTCTCATAGCGCCAAGGCAAGTTCGATCTGCTGGATCTAGGGGAGCAACCGAGGCGGGTGTGTTGAAATGGGTGAGTTGAGGATGGGTCATAATGTGCATTTGTGTCCATGTAGACCTTGGAATGGGGTGCTTGAACCGGGGCCTTGAGGGATGTTCATAACCGGAGGTTTTGATGGAGCTCTAAAGAGTATGTTTCCTATGTAAAGAAGAGAATTGTTTTGATGAGTGCCTAAGGAATCTCCCATATGCTGGTATTGGAAAACAGGCCTCTGAGGAGAGATGACTGGAATCAAAAGCAATGGATCTGATTAGGGCCTAAGTGCCTGTCCAGTTCAATCTTATTCTATGGGGATATCTGTCTCTGGGTCTGAGTGGAGGTAGTTTCCTAACTTGTGAGAGATCATCCCTGTGTGTCCTGGGCAGCCAACATTATTCGGATGGCCTGGGGGAGTTTGGCGGATTCTCCTAATCTATTGGGTTGTGGCCAATGGAAATAGCAGAATTCCCCTGGAGAGGGAAGCCACAGTCCTGAGGTGTGGCTCCAGGGGCCCCAGCTTGGATGGTGTGTTGGCCAGGCCTGTGGGGACAGAAGTCTGAAAACACAAACTCAGCTTAGTTTTGGGGATGTATGTATGAAGGCTCGATCTACAGACCGTGAGAATTTTCCGGGCTATGAACAAAGGGCGAGTATGTGGCGCTTGCTCAGGCTTTTGTCTCTGGATTTTGTGTCAACGGTGGCCGTGGAATGTCGGAGTGTCCTCAAGGGCCATGGACAATTCTTTCTCTGGTGATTTGGCCTGATCCCAAGTGGTTGGGATCATTCTGTGGATGGGAAGAGTCCTTTATGTATTTTTTTTTTACCTCAGTTCTCCCACCAAAGAGGGATTCCAGAGTAGAGCCCTGAGTAGGTGTGACTAGACATCTCGAACTCTGGTTGAGATTGGGGGACTAGGGGCTTGGCAAGCCCCATATGTGGGCTGTTGTTCCAGTGACTAAGAGGCTTTACATGAGGATAGGGCTCACGCTGAGGGTCACAATGTGTGTTTGTGCAAATTGTGGCCCTCAGGGATAGGTGGGGCCTCATAGTCCATGCTGCTTTCTCCTACAATGAACATTGGACAACATGCCAACCACTAGGTTTCTTGCCAAGGCGAAGGAGAAGTTCTGATTCTTGCATCACGTTCACTCCTGAGCAGTGAGTGGAGATAAGGTCTAGGTTCTGAAGGTGAAAACTGAGGTTGGGTAGAGATGATGGCCTAAAGCCATTGTGGGTGTGATATGCTCTGTGTACGGCCAGCTGTCTGGGTGTTGGACTGGAGGTCTGCCCTCAGGCTGTGTCAGACAGGGCTTTAGTGCACAGGCTAGACTGTATAATTGGGGTGTGGTCGAGTGGCATGCAGGTTGTTACTCATTTGGCGTTTCCGGTTAGCCCTATAGGGCAACATTTTTCTTCTGGAGGGCAGGCAGAGTGCTGCATTGTGTCTCCAGAATTGCCAAACTGGAGGGGTGTGGCCAGGATTGTGAGGAAGGAAGTCTGAAAACACAAGCTAGCATGAGTTTTGGGGCCAAGAGCATGGCAGGCCCACTCTGAAGAGGCTGAATCGAGATCTCCTGCAGGTGAGGTCAGGGCGAGTATCAGATGTTGCCTCAAGCTGGAGTTTGTGTCCATGACGGCCCCTTCCTGAAGGGGGTGGGGGCGTCATGAGGCCAGGGAGGTTTCCCTACGCTGGGAGTTGTGAGCTGCTCCCAACTTCAAAGTTTCCTTCTTCAGGACAGTCGAGTACTATTGTATGGTTCCAGGATGCCCCATACAGAAAGACTCGAGAGCAGGGGCCTAAGCATGGATGCCGAGAAACGCCAACTCACCTTCCCATTGCCTGGTGGAGACAAGGCACGCTCAATCTGCGGGCTCTTGGGTGAGCTACCCAGAAGGCTGAGTTTAAATGGACTCTCCTGAGGATGAGTCATAATGTGGGTTGGTGGCCATGGAGACCTTGGAATGTGGCAGTAGCTAAGGGACTCTGCAGGATTCTCCAACCCGAAGGGCTTGACACAACTCCAACAAGGAAGCTTCCCATGTGGAGATGAGAGGTCTTTTGTCTGGTGCCTCAGGAAAGCCCCGTATGCTGGTCTTCGAACCCAGGCCTCTGAGGAGTGATACCTGGACACCAAAGGCAGAGTTCATAATAGGGCCTAGGGGCCTGTCTGGTTCAATCTTCTGTCTCTGCGGATATCTGTCTGTGTGTCTGCATGGAGGTAGTAGTTGCTCAGCTTGTGTCATAATGCCCCTATTTGTCCAGTGCGGCTTGCGGTAGTGGGATGTCCTTGGGGACCTTGAGGTTTCTACTATTTTGTAGAGTTGTGGCCAATGGAATGGGCAGTTTCTTAGGAGAGAGCAGGCACAGTTCTGTGGTGTGGCTCCAGAGACCCCAGCCTGGAGGCTGTGTGGGCCATGGCTGTGCAGACAGACATCCAAAAACCCTAACTCAGCTCAGGTTTGGGGCCGAGGTTACGGCAGGCCTGATCTACAGTCCATGAGGGGAGCTCCTCTGGATATGAAAGAAGGGTGAGAGGGAGGCAGTCGCTCAGGCTTTTGTCTCTGGATGTTTTGTCCACAATGGCCGTTTAATGTAGGAGTTGCCTCATGGGTCGTAGAAGTCTCCCTCTCTGGTAGTTTGTCCAGCCCCCAAGTGTTTGGGGTCATTCTGTGGGAAGGGAAGTGTCCTGTTTTTTGCCTCATATGTCCCCCCAGTAGAGGGATTCTAGAGCATAGCAGTGGGTACTGACAACTGGAATACTCGCCCTCGGGTTAAGCCTGGGGGCCTATGGATATGACAAGCCCCATATGCAGGATCTTGGTCCAGCCCCTGAGAGGCGTTACTTTAATACGGGACTCACGCTGCAGGTCACAATGCATGTCTGTGCCCTAGGCGGCCCTCAAGCACTGGCGTGGCCTTTCGGACAATGCAGGTTTTCCCACATTGAACGTTGGACAACATGCCAACCACAAGGTTTCTGGCCATGGGGAAGGAGGAATTCTAATTTCTGCATCACGTTCACCCTGGGCAGTGATTGGAGATAAGGTCTAGGTTCTGAAGCCTGAAAACCGAGGTTGGGAAGAGATGACGACCTACAGCCATAGCGGGTCCTATGTGTCCAGGTTGGGGCCAGCTGTCTGGGTGTCGTTTGGGATGTCTTGTCTCAGGCTGTGCCAGACAGGGCATTAGAATACAGGGTGGGCTGTATAATTGCTTTACAATCGAGTGGCATGCATTAGAAAATCATTTGGGGTTTCTTATTAGAAGCATAGGGCAAAGTTTTTCTTCTGGAGGGCAGGCAGAGTGCTGCATTGTGGCTTCGGAATTCCCAAACTGGAGGGCTTGTGGGCCAGGAGAGTGAGGACGGAAGTCTGAGAACACAAGCTAGGCTTAGGTTTCGGGGCAAGGACATGGCAGCCACACTCTGCAGAGCTGAATTGAGATCTCATGTGTCTGAAGTCAGGTCGAGGATCAGACTTTGGCTCAGGTTTGAGTTTCTGTCCATGTTGGCCCCTTCATGAAGGGGGGACATTATGAGCCCATGGGGGTTTTCCCACTATTGGAGTTGTGAGATGCTCCAAACTGCAAGGATTCCTTCTGTGGGACAATTAAGATTTGTTGGATGGCTCCAGGACGTCTTATAAGGTATTTTTCCAGAACAGGGTTCTAAGTATGGATGCCTGGGCAGTCAGCCTCACAATCCAATTGTCTCCTAGCAACAAGAAACGTTTGATCTGCTGGCTTGGGGTAGCAACAGAGGGGGCTGAGTTGAAATGGACTTTCCTGAGGATGGTCTTAATGTTGGTTTGAGTCCATGGAGACCTTGGTATGGGGCAGTGGCACCAGGGCCCTGAAGGATTCTCCTAACCAGAGGTTATGACAAAGCTCCAATGAGCAAGTTTTCCATGGGGAGACGAGATTTGTTCTTATTGGTGCCTCAGGAAACCACCATATGCTGGTATTGGAAACGAGGCCTCTGAGGAGAGATGCCTAAAAACCAAAGCAATGGATCTGATTAGGGCCTAGGGGCCTGTCCGGTTCAATATTCTTCTCTGGGGACATCTGTTGTCTGAGTGGAGGTAGTTGCTCAGCTGGTTTGAGATCACCCCTGTTTGTCCTGGGCGGCCTACACTAATGGGATGGCCTCGGTGACTTTGGAGGTTTTTCCTCATTTGCAAGGTTGTGGCCAATGGAATGGGAAGAATTCCCTTGAAAGGGAAGCACAGTCCTGAGGTGTGGCTCCAGGGACCCAAGTGTGGAGCGTGTGTGGTCCAGGGCTATTTGGACAAAAGTCTGAAAACACAAACTCCACTTAGGTTGGGGGATGTAGGTATGGCCGGCCCGATCTATAGACCGTGAGGAGAACTCTTCGGGATATGAACAAAGGGCGAATGTGAGGTGCTGGCTCATGCTTTTTTTTTTTTTTTTTTTTTCTGGAAATGTGTCACCGATTGCCATGGAATGTCGGGGTGTCCTCATGGGCCATCGATGAGGCTCCCTTTCTGGGGATTTGACCCGATCCCAAGAGTTTGGGGTCATTCTGTGGGAAGGGAGGAGGCCTTTCTTGTTTTTTTGTTTATTTTTTTATTATTATTATTTTTTTTACCTAAGGTGGACCACCAAAAGAGGGATTCCAGAGCAGAGTCCTGGGGAGGGGCGACTGGACAACCAGACCTCTGGTTAACATTGGGACCTAAGAACATGGCAAGCCCCATATGTGGGCTCTTGGTCCAGACACTGAGAGGCCTTCCCTGAGGAATGGTCTCACACTGAGTTTCACAATGTGTTTTTGTGCCCAAGGAGCCCCTCAAGTCAGGGCGTGGCCTAATGTACCATGCTGGTTTCTCCTACAGGGAACGTTGCACAATATGGCAACCACAAGTTTTCTGGCCATGGGGAAGATGGAGTTCTAATTTCTGCAACACTTTCACTCCTGGACTGTGATTGGATTTAAGGTCTAGGTTCTGAAGCCTGAAAACTGAGGTTGGGAAGAGATGAAGACCTAAGGCCATGGTGTGGCTGATGTGCTCAGTGTTCGGCCAGCTGTTGAGTGTGGGTTGGGAGGTGCAGGCTCAGGCTGTGGCAGACAGGGAATTAGTGCCCAGGCTAGACTGTATCATTGGGGTGCAGTCGAGTTTCGTGCAGGATGGTACTCATTTGT